>NC_064852.1:4562240-4862240 GCF_024139225.1 Suncus etruscus
GCTAAAAATCAAAGCTAGGTCATATTTAAATTCATAGATACAAGGACTTGTTTCTAAATATAATAAGGGAAAGTGAAAGAGCATAATGGGGCATGTGGTTATTAAGTGAAATATTAAGAAGCATACTCAGTTCTTGAAGCCCAGGAATTTCCTTGAACATGTATGTATCTTGCTTGGTTGTTTCTATGTTTCTTTGTTTGCCTGGCATTTTTTTCAACCTGGAGAAGCCCATGTTCTGTTTTGAACACATACTTTGTCTTTCTCCCACCTCACATCTAAGTATGTTTTGTTCATTTGAACACACACACACACAAGACACACACACAGAGAGAGAGAAAGAGAGAGAGAGAGAAAGAGAAGAGAGAGAGAGACAGAGAGAGACAGAATCAACAAATTAAGTTAGATCATTTTGCCAAGTTCATCTATCAAATCCATGCTCTTGAATACAGTTGTGAGTTCTCAGAGATGTTAGAGGAGGCTAAATATAAGAACAGGGTAATCATATGTGATTTGCCAAGTCAAATTGATCTGACAGAATAATGAGTGTCTGGGACATGCTCAAGAATGGAACCTATTAATAAAGTGTTCTAAGAAGCCTGAGCAGTTTAATCAAGAGGAGAGCCCTTGTCACCTCATAAAATAGTCAATATTCAGCTATTTTCCTTTTTACCCATGTAAATAAGAGTTTCTTGTGGTTTTTACAAAATCTTATCTCAGTATAGCTTCTCTTTTTAGCAATCTCAATTCTGAAGTATTAGCATGAAAGGTCAAAAATGGTTTTAACATTCTTTGAAAAATAAAGTGACATTTCCTGAATGTCTTCCTCCTTATTGGATTTGTCAATGGTGGTAGTTTATTCAATTCATATTACATCTGTCTGAATCAACTCTAATGTGACATTAGAGTGTATTCCTCCAAGAGCTGTAACTTCCAAATACACTTCTTATTAATTTGTTATGCAGCTCTTCATAACAGATTTTATTGATGAACTGTATAGTGTGAAATATTATTTTATTAATTTCACAGTATTTTTTAAATGTGATAGCTAAAAATAATTCATAGGAAAATATAGGAGGGAAATCTATGATAAATAACTTCTCAGGATTAAGATTTCATTCAGTTTGCTTACGTAAACAAGCAAACTTATTTTTCAACTAAGTTTTTATTTAGGAAGCATAAAAGAAAAATTGAGTTCATTCCACAAATATTGAAGATCTACTATGAATAAGGATTGGTATAAAGTGCTCAAAATTGTCATATATTCTATCAGTGAAGAGCATTAGTGATGGAGAAATAGTTTTTGGTGAGATGTGATATATGTTCATGCTTATTTTTATTTATTTATTTTTTATGATCAAATGTCTATTTTATTTATTTTTTGTTCTTTTCATAGTATCTTTATTTAAGCACCATGATTACAAACGTGATTGCAGTTGGGTTTCAGTCACCAGTGCAACATTTCTAATACCTATGCCGTCTTCTCCCTCCTCCCACACTCACTGCTTGTATTTGAGACAGGCATTCTACTTCTCTCGCTCATGTTTTTTTTTTTTTATTCAATGTCATCTTCTGAAACTAAGCACTCTCACGATTCTTTATTACTATTTGTAAACTAACCAAACCAAACCAAACCAAATAAACAAAAGCCAAATGTTCTGATTCAAGCAGAGTATTTTTTTAAATTTTTATTTAAACAAATTTATTACACACATGATAGTGTTTTGGGTTTCAGTCATGTAAAGAACACCACCCATCACCATGCAACATTCCCATCACCAATGTCCCAAATTCTCCCTCCTCCCCACCCAATCCCCCCTGTACTCTAGACAGGCTTTCTATTTCCCTCGTACATTCTCATATTAGAAGTACAAAACAGTATATTTCTCTAACTAAACTAATCCCTGTTTGGGTGAGCTTCATGAGGTGAGCTGGAACTTCCAGCTCTTTTCCCTTTTGTGTCTGAAAGTTATTATTGCAAGAATGTCTTTCATTTTTCTTAAAACCCATAGATGAGTGAGACCATTCTGCATTTTTCTCTCTCTCTCTCTGACTTATTTCACTCAGCACAATAGATTCCATGTTCATCCATGTATAGGAAAATTTCATGACTTCATCTCTCCTGACAGCTGCATAATATTCCATTGTGTATATGTACCACAGTTTCTTAGCCATTCGTCTGTTGAAGGACTTCTTGGCTGTTTCCAGAGTCCTGCTATGGTAAATAATGCTGCAATGAATATAGGTGTAAGGAAGGGATTTTTGTATTGTATTTTTGTGTTAAGCAGAGGATCTTAAAATATATATGGAATGTCACATCAAAACCAACAAAGAGGCCAGAGAGATATTAATGGGATTAAGAGTTACTACTTGTTTTGCATATGTTCTACCCTAGTTGAATTCATGGAACCACAGAAGTTTTCTGGGCACCATTAAAAATGATCACAGTGGGCCTGACTGATAGCACAGCGTTAGGGTGTTTGTCTTGCACATGGACGACCTGGGACAGACCCGGGTTCTATCCCCAACATCCTATATGGTCCCTTAAAAGTTCGGGATAACTTCTGAACACAGAGCCAGGATAACCTCTGAGTACTGCCAGGTGTGGCCCAAAAAACAAAATATATATATAAAGTGATTATTTTAAATACTAAAAACAAACATAAAAGAATGATCATTGAGCAGAGAACCAGGAGTATGTTCTGAAAATTGGTAGGTGTGACCCAAACTCCAAAGTAGCAAAAAGTAAACAAACTTCAGACATCTGGTTGATACCACTAGTACCACTAGTACTAGTAAATTTACTATATGACCCCAAACAGATAACCTTTGTTTTTAGAAATCTGTGAAGAGAGTGATGGGATTTTGGATTTATATAAAGTCTCAAAGGCCACCTTATTTTAAATTTCTCATTAACATCAGAATGTAACTGATGTTAAAAAAAAAAACAGAGGGGAAGGAGCAATAGCATAGAGGTAGGGTGTTTGCCTTACACACGGCTGACCAAAGAAGAACCTTGGTTTGGTCCCTGGTGTCCCATACGGTTCCTCAAGCTAGGAGTGATTTCTGAGCGCATAGCCAAGTACTCCTGAGCATCACCGGGTGGGCCCCAAATAAAACAAAACAAAAAAAAAACATACAACAAAAAAACCCAGAAAAAGTAGGCAGAATTAGGACCCAGACATTTATTTTTATGTTTTGGTTTTTGGGTCACACCAGCAATGCTCAGGGGTTACTCCTGTCTCTGTGCTCAGAAATCGCCCCTGGCAGGCACAGGGGACCAAATGGGATGCCGAGATTCAAACCACCATTCTTCTGCATGAAAGGCAAACCCCTTACTTCCATGATATCTCTAGGGCTCCAGGACCCAGGCATTTGACTAACAGCACTTTTTTCATGATTTCAAGCATCTTACTTGAAGTCATAATTCCCCTTACTGGAAGTATCTTATAGTTTCATTAGATGTGAAACTTCTTAGGAATTCTATCTCTCACAGATTGGTATTTATTAGCTTAGTGTGAATCATCTGTGTCTTATGCATTTTGTGGGCAGGACTTGGATGGCTTCCATGTCTATCTTAGGTCTATATATGTATGATTTTTTTTTATCCTTAAAATCCTCTCAGTTACCACATCCTCAAATTGGGGAGCAGTAGGTGGTATATGGCAAAGAGAAAAGAATGCCTGCTTTTCTTTTATCTAAAGCAAACAAGGCTATAACAGAAATTGCATATATAATGGCTGAAGTGGTCAAGATCAGAGATGCTGATGTAGAAGAACTCTGACTAGGAAATACGTTTTCAGAATTCATGTATACCACTCCACAAACAGCTCTGGATTCTTTCTGATTCCAGAAAGAGACTGCAGGTCATGACAACAGCAAAAATGTGAGAGATGAGAGAGAACAAAATGTCACAGAGGAAGAGTTATTTTTGTCATCTGTGATTACATACAGGATGCTTCACAATTAACTATGGATCTTAGAGATTTTTCATGTTCTTTGTAAGCAACTCAATCAGTATTCATCCATCCATCCATCCATCCATCCATCCATCCATCCATCCATCTATCTATCTATCTATCTATCTATCTATCTATCTATCTATCTATCTATCTATCTATCTATCTATCTATCTATCTATCTATCTATCTATCTATCTACTGTCTGTCTGTCTGTCTGTCTGTCTGTCTGTCTGTCTGTCTGTCTCCATGGCCAGAGCATGGTTGAGATAGTTCAAGTAGGGAGATCAAGTTTTGTCAGAAACATCCCTGGCGAGATGCAGAAAAGTAATTTATTCAATGGCTCATTAAATATTTGGTGAATCATTATGGCAAAGTTCTGGACAAACAATAAACTCAAAAGGCAAAATTTCTACCCTTTGGAAATCTTATCTCAAGAAAAGTTAGGATTTTTACAATTAGAAAATTAATGGGATTTGAAAAGTGTGACCAACTTAAAGATTACCAAAAGAAAAAATGAATTTCATGCTAGGTGAATTTTTCAACATTTTAAATATTTCTTTAAATTGTTTATAATTTAACATAATTAGTAATTGTAGTTAATATAAGACTATCCTGTCTTAAAAAGGGGGGATTTAATTGCAATAGGAGAAAATATAGCTGTGTAAATCAAACAATCAATGCCAATAGCTACAGTTTAGGAAAACAAAGTGATTGGTGTCTCTTTTAATGTGCATCATGCTGTCTTTGGACACAGTGTGACAAAAATAGCATCTGAGGACTAATCTTTCAAACCTAAACTTGTAATTATGCAAACATCTCCTCAGGACATTAGTTCATGTGAGAAAATATTTTAAGTATGTCCTTTGACTTCTTCTGAAATGGCTTAAGGTGACTTAGCAGCTAAAATGAGTGAGACAAATAACATTTAAGGTTATTTGGAAAAGCAATTTGAAAAACTAGAAAGAATTGGCACTTACAAACACTTGAGTTGAGAAGATTATAGTACAGGACCAATTAGTTTATTTTCTGGCAGCTAAGCTATAAAGAAAACCATTGTGAACATTATCCGCCATAAGCAAACATACACATTAATTTACAGAAAAATATTTGTGAATATTAGCCAGAGAACAAATGTAGAATTTACACCCATATTTGGAGGAAAAAAATACAAACCCAAACATCACTCACTGCATTTTATCTACAACTAGAGGTTAAAAAGAGATACAAAAATGTTCTGTTGGTTGATTCACAGAATGGCCCTCTATAATGGCAGAGGGTGTTGACATTAAATCATAACTCAGGACAGGCAATTTTGTGTGAGGCTGATATAATGGTGTCCAGGCATTTACTTGGCTTTTTGAGGCCCTAACATAATACTTCAGTAGAATGTGGAGACTCGAGATAAATAAGTGGTTAGCAATGTCCATTAAGTTTCTTCTCAGATGAAAGTTGTTTTGAGCAAGCTTTGGAAATGTTATTTCTATTTCCTTTCTTTTAATTTTTTCAGTTTTATTGAGGTCTACCCATATAAAAATGTGTATATGCAGTGCAGAATCTTCATTTTGATACACTTGGATATATTAATATATTTCTTGTGCCAGCATGAGAGCCATGTTTGTATTTATATTGTGGTTAGATTACTGTTTCTAACCCCTTAACTTTTAAGCATGAGATCTATCCACTAAGCCTTTAAATACACACCACCATATTGTTTGATAACAACTGTTTGAAGCTATTGGCGTTAAGCTAAAGATCTCTGAAACATGCATTCATCCTGCATCCCATTCTAAAGTAATATCTCATCCTGCATCATAATAGTATATTTATATTCATCGAATATATTCCTACTTCTTTCACCATCTCACCCCTTGACCAGTCACAATTCTGTTCTCTCTATGTCCTGGATTAACTGAGTTTTCTCATGACTCAGTTTTTGATCTTTGCAACTGACTCATTCCTTTTCGCAAATATTTGCCTTGCCATAATTCCAAATATATAGAGAAGAGAGAATCGTGTCAAGCTTGTCACGCACATTCTAAGCATAAGTTTCAGAATTAAAAGCTAGGAGATGGTGAAACTATTTATAATATTCAATGTATGCCTTTATTTATAAGGTGTCAGATAGCCATTAGCTAGTAGTCATGTTTACAACAAGAAAGACCATTTATCAAGAGGATAGTAATTGTTTCCATTTTCACCACTTCTGAAGTGACTTTGTATTGCCTCATGTTTAAAGATAAAATTAATTTGCCGACTAGTTGTAGCAATGGCTTCTTGGGACATGCTCGAACAAATAGACTTTGGTTAAAGTGACATTGTGTGGATTCTGCATTTTGAATTCAAGAGGTCTTTCTTTAAATGGAATCTCTTAGACCCCTGCTGATAGGCTGTGAGAACTAACTAGATCTTGCCCGCTGAGTAATGATAGATACCAGTCTTAGTCACTCCCAAATTGATCAACCGGCCATCAGCAATCTGCAGAACAGCTACCTTAATATTTGCAGCTCATTTTAGGTGCACAAAGAACAGTCCAAACCAGGACTGTTCAAAAGAACCCAGTCTAATTTTCTTATCTACAGAACTGAAAGCTAAATAAAAAAAATTAAGCCATTAGCTAGCCATGTATGGTTTGTTATTAATATTAGTTTTTTATATTTATATAGAGCTTGGTAAGGCACTAAATAGTATTTTGCTCATAGGAGAGCACTTACATCTTACCCTAGGCCTTCTTATTCACAAAATAGTTTCCAGTTTTTATTTACTGCAACCCCTGACAAGTAATGAAAACACATGGAACAGTGTGGGGTCCAAGAAATGAAACATACATTACACTCAACTATAAAAAATTTGACTTTTGGGCATTGCTACTATCCTGTCCTGAGTTTTCTGGTATATTTAGGCATTCTATTCCAATTATCTCCCTGCAAAATTTTGATAATAAATATATGCTATATACCTGTTTCTGTGCAGTGCAAATCTGTGCTTTCTAAATAGAGAGTAAGACTTTAAATTTGCTCATAAGCATTTTCCCTCCCTTGGAAGAGCATAAAATTTTATTATTATTGAGAATCTATGCTTTATTTGTATCACCTTCTACCTACCTTTAATCATATTGATCATGGAATCATGATAAATAATTTGTGATAGCTTAAAAATGACAGCTTAAAAATCACAGGTCCCCAAAGGTTAAATGGGTTCTTTAATTCTAAGCCCCAAACCCTTAGCACTCTATCAGAGAGGTTGGGTTCAAATATTCACTTAATCTAAGGTTGGATAAATTGAATCGTCTATCTTTACAACACTGGGCTGAACACCAACTAATTAAACTGCTTGTAGCTGTTAGAGTGAAAGAGAAAAAAGCTCTATAAATGCTTAATAATCACACTGACAGAACTGGAAGACGCTATTTGCCTCTCTGTGTATAGAGCCTGCTCTTTAGATGAAGAGAATTTATTCTCTAGAGTCATCCATCCAGCCTCTCGCTAAATTCACTCACACTACATTTCTTTAAGGATTTATAAGACAGAAAAGAAAATAGCAGCATGACGGATGAAAACATTTCCTTGATTCTGGCATAAAACTCTAAGGACTCCAAGCACGGAGGGGAGCCACAGACAGGGGGAAAGACGGGAGAAGATTAAACGTGTACCTTTCACTAATCACTATATTCAACCTTTAGAAATGCTGTTTGTGAGGAGAGGCATTTGCAGAAAGTCTATAAAGAAATGCAAGCTAGAGCTGAGCCACAAAGTCCGCAGACAAAAAGGTGATGGTTATTAAGTTCCAATTGGCTGGCGGCCAAATGTGGAGTGTGCCCATGTCCAGTCAATTTAGCATGACCTTGATAGAAAGAGCAATTTTGCCTATGCATATGACAAAGGGCCTTTGCCAGGAACTGAAATATGAAAGCGTTCAGCAGCTTCTCAACATCTAGTTGAGTTTTCATTACTAAGCAATTACCTATCCATTTTGGAGCTAGTTTGCTTCAGAGACACATGGCTCTCTGTACTCAGAACGTCTCCTTTTTCATCTAGGTAAGGGTATTTAAATGACAACTCAGTTTTCTTTCCCTCACGACATTCTGCAGGAAGAAAACTATAGATGTAAACATGTACCCCAAAAGGGTTGTTGAACTGATGAAGGGAGAGGCCAAAGAAATGACCTAAAATATGACTGCTCTTTTACAAGTCAGGAAGCTGAGAGTTTGGGACAGGTTGTCATTGTTCTGACTTCATATTTTGAATTACTGTCATCTCAAGTATTGAGATAATAATCAAGTATTGATTAGTCCACCAAAATTCCAGAGTTAGCCATCAGTGTTTATATTGAGGTTCATTTACAAGAAGACGTCTCTCACTCGAGGGCCATTTCAGCCCATCCCAATCCCAATATAAAATGAGATTATGCAGAAAATTCATCCTTTGTCTGATCTTTGTCCTTACTAATCAGAAAAGATTATACCTATACCTGCCTATACCCTTCAAATCACTTCTTTCACACTCTCAGAATAAAAACCTTCATATAACACAGATAAATAAATCACTTTCCTAAATGTCTTCCTTTTACACCATAAATGGTTGTTATCAAGAGTATAGGTAAGTTGCATTGGCTTTCTTTTCATGGGTGATTCATGTATTCTGAAGGAACACATACCTTTTTTTTTTTTTTTTTTTTTTTGGGTCACACTCAGCAGCGCTCAGGGTTACTCCTGGCTCCAAGCT
The DNA here is from genome assembly GCF_024139225.1 of Suncus etruscus. NCBI lineage: Eukaryota > Metazoa > Chordata > Mammalia > Eulipotyphla > Soricidae > Suncus > Suncus etruscus. The sequence continues at coordinate 4,570,921 of NC_064852.1, forward strand.
CAGAAATCGCCCCTGGCAGGTGCGGGGATCATATGGGATGCCAGGATTCGAACCACCGTCCTTTTCCATGCAAGGCAAATGCCTTACTGCTGTGCTATCTCTCCGGCCCCAGGAACACATACTTTTAATCTCTCTCTCTCTCCCTCTTTCTCTCTTTCTTTCATTCCCTCACACTCTCTTTCAGTGACTCTCTTTTTCTTCTTTTTCAGAGGGGGGGATTTGGCCACTCATTTGATGTTCAGGGGTTACTCCTGGCTAAGCACTCAGAAATTGCCCCTGGCTTGGGGGAACCATATGGGATGCCAGGAGATTGAACCGCGGTCCTTCCTTGGCTAGTGCTTGCAAGGCAGACACCTTACCTCTAGCGCCACCTCACCAGCCCTTCTCTCTTTTTCTTACTGCCTTTCATTTTAATATCCACTTTCTTTGGTCATCAATATTCTTTTGACTGCCTTAGAATTTCAATGGAGGAGTGCCTTCCATTCTTTTTTTTTTTCTTTTTAGCCACACCTGGTGAAGCTCAGGGGCTACTCCTGGCTATGCGCTCAGAAATTGCTCCTGGCTTGGAAAACCATAGAGGACGCCAGTGGGGTGGGGTGGGGGATCGAACCATGGTCTGTCCTAAGCTAGTTCGGGCAAGGCAGATGCCTTCTTGCTTGCTCCACCGCTTTGGCCCCATGGAGTGTCTTCCATTCTTATATCCTGCATGAAACTTTCTTTCTAGTTATAGTTTCTACTATATTCCTTCCCTTCCTCACTCCATAAAAACACAGATCTCTTGATATATTTTTTCTAATGGATGCTTTTTCCCATCTATGGGATAATTTAAAGTTTTAATTTACTTTCAAACACAATAACTTAGATTGAGCCTTCAGAATTTATACTAGCAAGCTAGAAGTACTGCTGGTAGGGATCTTGTTTGAATTTTGACAGTCCTGGTTCAATCCCTGACACCCCTTATAATTTTTCAAGGAGAAAATCTTCTGGAAGTAATCCCTGGGAGCATTGGTGGTGAGAATGTTGCACTGGTGAAAGGGGATTTCCTTTTATGACTGAGACCCAGCTACAAACATGTTCGTAATTATGATGCTTAAATACAGAGATTACAGGAAAAAAGTCATCTTTGGGCTCAGACCCAAAAATAAGCCCTGAGTACTGCCGAGTATTGGCCAAAAATCAAAAGAATAAAGAAAGCATTTAAATCAAAGAAAGGTTAGAGATAAGGTACTTATCTCTGTACTGATAAGTTATTTATCAGTGGACAAGATACTTGCCTTGCATGCAGCCAACCTAATTTTGATTCATTCTCCTAGCACATAGTCATTGAAGCCCCAGGGCAAGTGATTCCTGAGTGCACAGAGTAAGCCTTGAGGATTGTGGGGGGTGGGGCACCCCCAAAACAAATATAATACAAAAGAATTTAGTTCAAACTCTGCCTTTACACTTTATTATGACATAGTTGTATTGGATACTCCTTAACTCCTAATGTGCCATGCTAAATCAGCCCACCATTTAGTTTTTCTTTTCCATACTAATATCTTTATTTAAGCACCATGATTACAAAGATGTTTGTAGTTGGGTTTCAGTCATAAAAAGTACACTCCCATAGCAAGACTATGGAAACAACCAAGATGCCCTTCAACAGACGAATGGCTAAAGAAACTGTGGTACATATACACAATGGAATATTATGCAGCTGTCAGGAGAGATGAAGGCATGACATTTTCCTATACATGGATGTACACAGAATCTATTATGCTGAGTGAAATAAGTCAGAGAGAGAGAGAAAAACGCAGAATGGTCTCACTCATCTATGGGTTTTAAGAAAAATAAAAGACATTCTTGCAATAATAATTTTCAGACACAAAAGGGAAAAGAGCTGGAAGTTCCAGCTCACCTCAGGAAGCTCACCACAAATAGTGATGTGTTTAGTTAGAGAAATAACTACATTTTGAACTGTCCTAATAATGAGAATGTATGAGGGAAATGGAGAGCCTGTTTAGAGTACAGGTGGGGGTCGGGTGGGGAGGAGGGAGACTTGGGACATTGGTGATGGGAATGTTGCACTGGTGATGGGGGGTGTTCTTTACATGACTGAAACCCAAAGACAATCATGTATGTAATCAAGGTGTTTAAATTAAAAAAAAAAGTACACCCCCGTTCACCATAAGCAACCTTCCCACCACTGATGCCCCCATCTCCCTCCTCCCCTACCTGCTTCCTGTATTCAAGATAGGCATTCTATTTCTCTCACTCACATAATTATTATGATAATTGATAGTGAGTTCTAACCCTCACACTTGCTAAAAATAATAGAAACTATTTTTACTTTTGGGTTTTGATTACTGTCACTTAAACCAACTAATAGAGCTCACATGAGCTTCTATTTTAAACTTAGAACCTTACTGGTTTCCATTATATGAAATCTCCAGTGACATCACAGAGAGGTCACAGATGTCCTATGATTATGAATGGTTAAGTCAAAACAGGAAAATGATTGTTTCACATTGAGGGTAGGGTACAGGAAGACTCTTACTTGTAGGGACAAGCTATTGTCTGTAGGAGAGAAATAACATTTACAGATAAGGAAACAAGTGGAGAAAAGAAAGAAGTCACAACATATCTACCTTTTCAAAAGTCCTTTCTGCAGCCTGAGAACTGCAGAGGCCTACAGCCTTTGGTTGAAAACAGTGGGGCAGAAATAGCTGCATCAAGGTGTTTAAATAAAAAAAAAAGTTAATTACTTAAAAAAAAAAGAAATAGCTGCATTTGTGTAAACATACAGCCTCACAACCTGAAAATAACTTGACATAGTTTCCTGAACATAATAGCTGCAGGCAAACTTGCTGGCCATTCACACTACAGAACAACAATTTTCCTTATTAAATAATAGTTTAATTCCTCTTTCTCCTTACTCCTCTTAGATGTCATGTCCCTCTGACAAGGGGTGGGATTATAGGTTGGAACTGTAGACTGACTTTATCTTGCTGTATGATGAGGGCAAGACTTTTATTCTTTCTGGCCTTTTGGTTTCTCCATCTATAACTAGAATTCATCTTGGACCTTTGAAAAATTCTCACAAGTTGAACCCTCTTGTTTGCTTCCCTGTGTTTTCACCCACTTCATCTGACTGCACACCAAATCCTACATTCTAATTACTTTCTCTTCTCCTCAGCATTAAATAATACATTTTTAGTGCTCATTTTTTTTCCAAATGTCAGCAGGAAAGGGTGTGACCAGAACTCCAATGCTGGCCAAGACAGTAATATCAATTTTCATTTTTTCTCAATATCTGCATTCTCACACATACCCCTTCATGACAAGGACTTTCTGTGGAGGTTCTGGAGTTAGGGGAATCCAATGCAAAACTTCCCAAGAAAATCAACTTCCTAAAATCATAAAAAATTTTTTTTTGGTTTTTCGGCCACACCCATTTGGTGCTCAGGGGTTACTCCTGGCTAAGCGCTCAGAAATTGCCCCTGGCTTGGAGGGACCATATGGGACGCTGGGGGATCGAACCGCGGTTCTTCCTTGGCTAGCGCTTGCAAGGCAGACACCTTACCTCTAGCGCCACCTCGCCAGCCTCAAAATCATAAAAATTTAAGTTAACTACCATTGCATGTCAGGAATCTCAGTTGTGTGACTTCTCTCTCTATCTTTCACTGACCTCTCTAAGTTTCTACAGAACTTTAACCCACAATTAGTTTTCTGAAACTTCATCCATGTTATCTACACTAATTCTGCTCACTATTTTTTTGCTATTATTTCTCACGAGGGAGCCTTTTATTGCCTAAAAGACACCTTAATTTTCATCATGTTCTCTCCTTTCCAATTTTTGTATGTCTTCTCATCTTTTCACATCTGAGCTCTTCCTTCTTCTGCCTTCTCTTTTTTCTTTGTTCATTGTTTCCTGCACATTACCTCTGCCACCCCCACCTCTTTTTCCTATTTTTTTCCTGAACTGCCCTCTCATGCCTCGTTTGGCAAGTTCATGGTCTTAGATGGAAATGGAAGTGCTTGTTTTACATGCTGAAATATTTTTTTTTTTTTTTGGTTTTTGGGCCACACCCAGCGTTGCTCAGGGGTTACTCCTGGCTGTCTGCTCAGAAATAGCTCCTGGCAGGCACGGGGGACTATATCGGACACCGGGATTCGAACCAACCACCTTTGGTCCTGGATCGGCTGCTTGCAAGGCAAACACCGCTGTGCTATCTCTCCGGGCCCACGTGCTGAAATCTTGAGGAAGTTGCTAACTGGAATAAACTCCATTTTAGAATGTAAGCACTATGCAAGCATTTCCATGTTGACATGAACTGAACATCCATGAATCTAGATCTTCTTTTCAAACAGACATTAAATATGGTACCTTTTAAACCATCTTTGATTACTATAATAATCACCATAATATTCATCCTGAATATTAGCATAGTGACAACACACTGTAGACTTCCTCCAACTTGCTGACATTTTTGTTTTTGCCACACTCTTCACCCTACTCAGTTTCTTACACTTAGGATGCATAGTTAGTACATTTAGGATGAAGCTAAGTGTAATCATTTTATCATTATTATTATTATTATGTTTTATAACTTTATGATTGCCTCCTCATTCATGGTTCAAACAACACAGGGTTATAATTGCTTGTTTGTCCTCCTTTCTTCTCCATTCAAGAAGGAACCTTGTCTATCATTTTGTCTTTAAGATAGTTCTTGCTGAGAAGTGATCAGAACCAGAGTTTGAGACCAGTGACTTTTATCCACCATAACAAGAAGACAAGCACTCACTGTGACATAGACATGTACTAGCTAATGAACAAATATGTGTGCATTATTCAGAGAATTAATTCTTTTTTCCCCTTTCTCCCAGGATTTCACAGCAGTCTTTTCTTTGTTCTGTCTCTCATCTCTCTTCCTCTCTTCCACACAACCCTCTTTTCCACCCTGAATTTCATGGTCGGACCCTTTAACAAATTGAGCTTCCCTCCCTCCTCTTTTCACTCCTCCTCCACCCGACCCAGCTGAAGATCTCTGAACTCAAAACATCTGAACCTGAAAGTGAGCAGGCTTTTAGAAAAGTCTTTAACAGTCTGTCCTTATCTCAGAGAACAGAGATTACATTGTTAATAGGGCTCTGAGTTTATCCTAAAAAGGTAAAACTATTAAATCAAGAACATACTTAGGCACAGGCTTTAAAATAAAAGTAAGAGCTACAAAACAAACACGAACTACTTCCTATTTCCTGTCACATGTCTCTATATCTATGGGAAATAATTTTTGAACACTATTCAAAGCTACATTCACCATTAGTTATGCTATTCTCCTTAAATGATCCACTAAAATAAATTTGTCTTAAAGAATTTCAAACCTAAAGAATATATAAAATAGGGCATACATGGATTCATAAATTCTAAAAATTGATTCATAAGCTTATTTGAACAACTTTAGACAAAAATTATTTATGGAGTAAGTATGTTTTCTGTTTAATGTCTCCTCATCCCAAATTTCTGTAAACCTCTAGTGGTTTAATATATATTTACCTATATAAATATATTATTTAATATATCTAATTTTTAAGATATATCAGACTCAATATTTTCTCTCATTATTCATGTAGAATGTGTTATAATTCAAAAAAGAGGAAAGCATTCATGAGAGGTCAGCTTTGAAATTCATTGTCTCTCTGCCTTAGGAAGCAAATATTTATGCTGAGCTGGGTGAGAACCAGGAAAAGAAGGAAATAGACCATTTTGGGGGCATGATAAATGTATAATATTTTCTGGCTGTATCATTTGCTTCACCGTCTCTGAAGAAGTCTTCAAAGAAAGTTTGTACTATAATTAAATGCCTGCATGACAGCATTCTCGCTCCTACTAATATATACAAATATTCTGGTCCATGTAGGAAAAGACACACACATTTAGTATGAACAGTGAGAAAAATGATGTAATTTAAATGACCATTAGAAAAATAATTTTATGGCCCATATGTATTGAAATATCTTTAACTTGCTGAGAAAATGGACCTTTAAGTATACCAATGGGTACATTTTTGTTGTGAATAGTCACAACTCTAGTCACACTACATTATCGATTAATTAGGCTTTGAGTTGCAGAGTGCTAAAAGGGACAATCTCTCAGGAGTGTTGGAGGGCAGAAAGGTAGTCACGGTCATTTCGAAGCATAGGCCAGCCTTCAATTATTCAATCAAACACTAATATAGATGCTGCTGTGATGGGATTTCACAGATGTGACTGAAGTCTCTAAACAGTTGACTTTTAGTTAATCAAAAGAGAGATTATCTAGCACGAGGCTGATTTAATCAGTCAGAAGACCTTTAAAAAGTGTTGTAAACTTCCTTGGCGCCAATGGCCAAAAAGGCACTGGGTCTGCCATAGTTCTCTCTTCTCCTGAATAATATACGTGCTCTAGAGATTTTGTTCAGGGAGATTCAGTAGATTTCTAAATTCTACTTTTCATTGTTTCTCCTACAAACTTTAGTTTTATTAAAGTAGCACTCACAGTTACATGTACAAATTCTAATAAAGCCCTGTGTGTGTAAGTATGTCATACATTATGACTTTTTTTTTTGTCTTTTGGGCCGCATCTGGTGGCTCTAGGGGGTTACTTCTGGCTCTACTCCTAGAAATAACTCCTGGCAGGCTTTTTGGGAAACCATATGGGATACTGCGGACTGAACCTGGGTTGGCCACCTGCAAGGCAAATCATTCTGGAACCCCTTATGATTTTTTATTTGGTTCATGCTTGCTGTGATTTATCCAAATTTACAGTAAAAAAAAAAGGTGTTAAATAAAATATACCTTTCAGATTCTGCAAATAGGAAATTCAAAAATTATTAACAATGGTTTTCCCTGAGGAGAGGATCTCTGAGATTAGGAGACAGATACAGCCATGGGAAGGGGTATGTCCCCATATATTCCCACTAGTCTTGAGTTTTTAAGTTCTTTAAAAGATATATGTATCATATTTTAGTAGTGGAAAAGGCACAGAAGAATTTCTTCAATAGAAATAAATTTGAGGTGTAAATGGTACCTCCTAAGTAGTGCTCAGGGGCCTGGGGCCATTCTTGCTAGTACTTAGTTAAAATGAAACTCTACCCTTTTCATTGAAAAATAGCCCTTTTCTTGTAGACTTTCTCTCCTGTGGTACCTACTAGAAACTTCTTATTTCTATGACTTTAAATTTAAACTTTTTTTGTTGTTTTGGGGTCACACTCAATGGTGCCCAAGGATTGATTACTCTTGGCCCTGTGCTCAGGAATCACTCCTACTGGGCTCAGGGGATGGACCATATGGGGTGCTGGGTTTGAATTTGGGTCAACTGTGTGCAATACAAGTGTTCTATCTGCTATACTATGGTTCTGACCCTGAATGGAACTTCTTTAGTAATAAATATATAGAATCTGTGGGGTCATGCTAATTTTATTACAGTATCTTAAGTACTGTAAGAGTATAGCACCCACCAATAATTTTTATCTACAGAGGATAACCTGGATTTGATCTCTTAAGAAAGTGCTAACAGATAACTTAGATTTTTTTTGTTCACAGACTTTATCATAATTAATTTGCATTTATTCAAATTTATTCAACAAGTATTTATTCATTATAGAAAGAGATGTGATATCAAGTTAACCACCTAGGGAAAAGGTAAAATAAATACTTTAAAAAGGTAAAATACGGGCCGGAGTCATGGGGAACGCTCTTGCTTTGCATATGGCCAACCCAGGTTCAAATGCTTGGCATCGGGGCCGGGTGGTGGCTCTAAAGGTAAGGTGCCTGCCTTGCCTGCGCGCTAGCCTTGGACGGACCGCGGTTCGATCCCCCGGTGTCCCATATGGTCCCCCAAGCCAGGAGCAACTTCTGAGCACATAGCCAGGAGTAACCCCTGAGTGTTACCGGGTGTGGCCAAAAAAAAAAAAAAAAACAACAACAACAAAAAAAAAAACATGCTTGGCATCCTAAAAGGCCCAGAGGCCCCACCTGAAGGGAACTATGAATGCAGAGCCAGGAGTAAGCTAACCCCGAGCATTGCCAGGTGTGGTCTCACAACAAACAAAATCAAAACAAAATGTCAAAATAATAAAGGGCTTATTGATCTTATTGATTCTACAGAACCACTGAAAAAATATATAGAACATGGTCAGCACAGTTGTAACACTGCTCCTAATAACAAAGAACTCTTGTTTTCTTTTTTTGGTAACCCAGCAGCACTCAGGGGTTACTTCTGGCTCTGTGTCAGAAATTGCTCCTGGCAGGCTTGGGGGACCATATGGGATGCCGGGATTCGAACCACCTTTGGTCTTGGGTCAGCCACTTGCAAGACAAAAGCCCTACTGCTGTGATCTCTCTCCCACCCTAACAAGAAACTCTTATGGGAACTCAAAGCAGGTAATTTCTTTATGCTACTGCAATACTGCTAGTTAAATATAGAGAAGATGCCCATCACTCCTTTGAATACTTGAAAAATTGGACAACAATGGGACTCTGAACTCTGTAGCCTGTGTTGATTTTTTTTTCAACCAAGTCATGTACTCTTGCCCAAAAATAATACACTAAGTCATGATAGAATGAAAAGTTCACCAGATGTTAGTTGATATTTTATTGCACCTAATTTAAGACTTGTTCATTGAGCAATTGGAAAACATAAAAAATTTCTTATTCATTATCTGACATTTAGATAGGTTAATATTACTGTTATCTATATGATAATATTATGACTAGCAATTGTAGCTATTCATTGAGAACTCTGTTGCCAAAAGTAAACTAAAGTTATTATCTCAATTTTTCAATAAGAAACTAAATGTTTCACATTATTAATATGCTTTGCTCAAATCAAGCCTATGTGTTTGTGTGTGTTTGTGTGTGTGTGTGTGTGTGTGTGTGTGTGTGTGTGCTGCATTCTCTACCTTCCTAACTGCCTGTGTTGTGGTGGACAACGAAGTTTAGTGAGAAGATAAATTTAGCCTCCTGGAGATAAGTGGAAAGCAGCCAATGCAAACTATGAGTTGTAATTCAAGGCAAGTTGGCCTAAGAATCCCAAGAGACACACAGCAAAGGAAAGCAGAACAGAGAAGAGCAAGCTCTGACTGACCCTGTAAGTCAGATGTTACATGTGTTTACAACATAGCTGGCACCATTCACAACGAATGTCAAGGCAACAAGCCTTTCTGGAACTATTTCTAAATTAGTCTGCATGCAGTCTCTTGTATGCACAAGCAAACACATTGTTTTGTAAACTTCTAACTTCCCAGTTCTACATTAGGACTGCTTAGTTTCTATAATCCATGATGAACTCGAGAGACTACATCATACATATTGATAAATATCTCAGTATTATAGAATTGGTTTCAGATTCCAGGAGAATATTAAAAGAATTGGGGGAAAAATAATACTCTCTGAGTATCTAACTTATCCAACGTTTAGTCCATAAAAAGGAAAATGACAATCAGATGCAAATATTATGAGGTTATGAAACGAGAAACAAGATGACAAACACCAAGAACATTGTAAAATGCTTAGTACACTGCAGCTGTTATTGTGTTCTTCATAAATGATCCAAAATGGATGATTGTAACATTAGAATTTTTAATAAAACAAGTTTATAAAGTATATTTTAGTACATATAAAATCACTTATCTATGTATATTCATGCATGTATATATACATTCTGTATGTACAAACATAGATATGTATGTATATGCATATGCATATATCATGTGAATACCCATGAGTGTATATCAATACACATATGAGCACTAGATATGTTTCTTTAATTTTATGCAATATATTATGACTTATCTAAATTTGGCATAGTAGCAAAGACATTAAGTTAGTTTGATTAATCCCTGACCCTCCAGTGAGTCAGTCTAATCTAGCAAATGAAATGATGCATTATTGGTATACACTGAACCAAGTCAAAATATCTATTTTAAGATGTCTCTATCTCTAAGAACTGTTTTACCTTCTCATACCCTGGAATTTTAATACTAATAATTGTATTTCTTTCTTCCACTAGCTTTGCCTTGTTTCCCAGTTGAGAAAATCATTTTCCTTTGTCCCTCTTGCTTAATCACTAACACTAAAAAGAACCATGAGGTCGTTCATGAATGATCTCTCTATTGAGGATGAAGGGTTATGTCTCCACATACAAAGCAACATGCTCTTCCTAGCAATTTGCTCTCTGTCATTCCCTCCCAGATGGAAGCTGGAGTCTGGTAGTTGCTCGAACATTATGGCTGTTATAGTACCAAGCTATAATTTTCAGGCTAATGGAAGATGTATTGGCAAAAGTTGACATTAAGTGGAACTAATTGCACTGTAACTGCTAAATAACTAAGAAATAACTACCCCATAATTTATGGTTCAGTGTGGACTATTCAGTACCTTTGGAGCTCTTTGTAGGAAAAGCAACTCAGTGATGCATGAGCTGCCAAACTTCCCACCTTTCCGAGGGCTCTGGACGCTGATGCAGTGCGTTGCACAAACATGCAAGCCTGCAGTTTAGCAAAGCAACCTGCCCTCGTTTATGGGTAATGGCTTCACTCTAATGATTAGTGTGTAAAAAGTGTGGCCAGTGTAGCCCTAGCTATGGGTTCATTGTCGGTAGAAATCCTGGACCTCGTGCATGTTTAAGGAGTATGTCTTATTTTGCTTTGATTATGCTAATAGCGCAGATATTCTGCTGTGGACAAAACAAATTGAAGAGAAAGAATCACAGAATGAGATAGACATACATAGTGTTGCTTTCACTTGGTTTATAGATTCATGTCTGTTAGGATCATAGATGCCAGTCTTTTCAAGCTTCTTGTGTGGTTTTAATACTTCTTTATATAGGGATCTACCAAATTAACTAATGCACCTGTCACCCATTTTCTTTTCCACCTCATCAAGTCCCCAGATCCTTGAGTTATTTCTTATTCTCCAGAACTAGTAGCATTTTCGGTCAATATCCCTGTTTAATCTTCCAAAATGCCCTCTTTTTTATCCAAAACAATTTCTCTCACAGCTGTCATTCATGCCACACAAATCCCAAGAGATGCATTTCTTAAAATATATATTAATATGGTGAAATATATGGTTGAAATGGAATTTGTTTTTTTGTTTTCTCTTGGATTTTGGGCCACACCTGGTAATAGCTTAGTGGTTAATTTTGGCTCTGCACTCAGGAATCAGTCACTCCTGGCAGGCTCATGGGACTATAGGGGATGCAGGAGGTTGAATTTACTGTACTATTGCTCCAGAGGATATGTTGACTATTATATCACTCTCCAAAAATTTCACACTTCAGGCTCTTTCAAATCATATATTAAAGTGGGTTGAGCCTTTATTTTGAGTTAAGTTAGCTTTGCTAAAACTTTGACCACAAATATTCATGTATATATATATATGAATGCCTGGGCATGTCTTTTGCTTCTTTGTTTTTTTTTTGGGGGGGGTCACACCAAATGTATTTATGTATTAACACCTTGCTCTTTGCTCAGGGACCATCTCTGGCCTCAGGGACCACATGAATGCTGAGAATCAAACTTGGGTCAGACACATGCAGGCAAGCATCCGCCCCCCGCCCCCCAGGGTTCCTTGCTCTATAGTGTACAAACTTGTGACTCAATTTGCAGCTATTCTTTTTACAACTCATTGACACTATCTCCATAAAACTGACTTTATTCTGTTTGATCAGCATTAGTGTTTCTTTCAAGGCCTTAAACTGGTCTGATCCACACATCTTCATACTACATTAGGATACCCTAATTTACACTAGGATTATGGTATCCTAATTATGATAATATTATGGTATCCTAATTTACATCAGGATTTCTTACTTAAGATACAATTCATAGATTGAACCTGATCTCCTTCGTCTTAGGGGCTTGTTCTGTACATTAAAAGGTATTTAACTGCATGTCATAGCCTTAACCCACTTGCTGCTGCCAGTGGTACCACCACAGCCTTATTATTCCCACTGTGAATGTCAACAACATCTTGAGAAACATCTTATTGTCTCCTAGGGTACAATATTACTTTCTGTTGAGAACCACTGCTTCAAACTGTGATACTAACGGAGAAACCGAGGGTAGGGAGTCTTTTCTGGCTTTTGTTTGTTTGTTTGTTTCTGTGTTTTTGTTCTGTTTAGGGCTTGTTTCTGGTCTGTGTTTAGTGATTATTCCTGGCAGTGATTAGGAAACCATAAGCAGAGTCAAGGATTGAACTGGAGTCTGCCATATGCAAGGCCACACATCTCTCTGGACCAAAAGGCAAGAAGTTTAATATTGCTCTTCCCTATGCCTTCACACCTCTTACCAAATGGTTGTCTTATAAACAGTAATTTTCCTAAAAATTGTTTGGATAAAAATGCTATGGGTAAAATAATTTTGTTTTGGGCCGGGAAGGTGGCGCTAGAGGTAAGGTGTCTGCCTTACAAGCGCTAGCCAAGAAACGGACCGCGGTTCGATCCCCCGGCGTCCCATATGGTCCCCCCAAGCCAGGGGCGATTTCTGAGCACATAGCCAGGAGTAACCTCTGAGTGTCAAACGGGTGTGGCCCAAAAACCAAAAAAAAAAAATAATTTTGTTTTATTAAGTTAATGCTTGGCAAATATTATTATAAAAATTATACATATGCTTATGAAAAGTTTACTTATTTCTTAGAGATTTATCAAAGAAATAGGCTGAGCAAATTAAACTGGATTGGTGCTATAGTAAGTCGCCATTTGGGCAAAATACCAAGTAATAGCTTCTATAATTTTTGGGTACATTTTAAATTTTTTTCTCCCTTTTCTTTATAAAATGGATACATTTCTACATATTCAATCTATTATAGTGATTCTTCTGATGGTAACTTAAATTATAAATTTATGAAATTTTGAAAAATAAGAAAGGTGATATTTTATTCAATATCTCATCTAAAGACTGAATTCAACATACAAGTCTTATGGACTTAAATTTTCTCAAATAACTAAAATGGTAGACCTAACCACAAGATATAAAATTAAAAATATTTTAATTTTTATTTGTCTCTGATATTATTTTTTAGAAATAATTTCTCTAACTTTCTTTTAAAAAACTAATAGTTTTGTACTTATATTCAATAAAATTCAGCAATTAGAGCAAGAATCAGAAGCATTACTTTATTATTTTGCACTTGAAATTACTGTGTCCTCTTACATAATGTTCAGAATATATGCCCTGTATCTGCTCCTGATTCAATTTTGTGTTATTTCTTCCCTTATTCCATCAATTGCATACCCAGTGCTCCACTTCTTACTGCTTTCACTGTGAATTTGCCATTGCCCTTGAAATGTGCTGACCCTTCTATAACAATAAAAAGCAAAGACATAAATATACTTCACTTATTTAAAAGCAAACCTCAGAAGTTTCTACTGATGAAGAAAAAAAAAAGTCTGAACATTGCAGAAATATTGGGATAATTTATTGTTTTGAATTTTAAAACATTATTTTTCTGCCTTAAAGTTTAAGATTATACTATTCTAAATAGATGTCAGTATTGGCATAATGGCCAGCTAAAGGAGGGGGATGAGATCATATGTTATGCATACACAGAAGTAAAAAGAGTCAATTAAAAGTGTAGGGAGAGGGTAGAGCAGAAAAAAAAGACAAGGAAAGATAAAAAAATGGTTATCAAAGTAGAGCAAAGGTATAGATTATTTGTCTCATTGAACTATTGCCATGGGATAAAACACCATTTCTTAAGAGAGGGTATTTATCTTAATGTGCATTTTGTTTATGTAAAAGAATTCTGAGTTTTAAATTATTAATATTCTAATTAATATCTGGCAGATGATATGTTGGCTATCTTGATAAGCAGATGCTAACATTGATGGGAGATTCTGTTTTCCTGTTTACAAAGTCTCCCCTTATAATACAATGATTTCTTTCTCTAATGGGAGATGGAAAACAGACCATTAGAAGTTTCTATATTGTTCTAGGTAAGGCTTCTAATAAAGAACTTTCAGGAATTGTCTCCTTCATTTGCTGCTAGGGTCAGCTCTTTACAGCAGACAAATGGGCATAATAAGTTCCTTCTCTACATTTTTAATATATATGGTTCCAATTATTTGACATAATTTTAGATATTTGAACTCAATTTTTTCAGGATTTTGTTATATCAATTTATGTGGGGCTGAAGTGATAGCACAGCAGAAGGGGATTTACCTTGCACGCGGTTGACCTGGGACAGACTCGGTTTGATCCCTGGCATCCCATTTGGTCCCCGAGCCTACCAGGAGTGAATTCTGAGTGCAGAGTCAGAAGTAACCCCTGAGTGCAGCCCAGTGTGGCCCAAAAACAAAAAGAAAGAAAACAATATAAAATAGGACTGATATTTCCTAGTTCAATGCTTCTTGAATTTTAATGTAAAGTTATAAGATGTAGCCCAGAACATTTCTACTATGTTACAGAGCTTGTAAGGTTAGTACTTACTGATATTTTTCTGATAATATATAACACATATTAAAACTCAGGATACAGTGAGAAAAATGTAATAGAATTCATTTTTAGGCACACAAGTTTTAATATTAGAAAATTTATAAAATTTACTCTTATAATTTTGATAAGTTACCTGTTATAGAAATGACTGCCCAGATGCCTAGGATTAAATCATAAAATGGAGGATAATCTCCTATTATTGATTCTGGTATATAAGAAACGACCAGTAAATATTTACTTTTATTATATTATTTTAGACAGTGAACAAGGCATGGATATCAGCACTGTTTTCATTTTGTACAACTTGTGTGTGTCAATGACATCTAGATTTTGAAAGAAAACTATGTAATTAAAGAGATTGGTAGACCTCTTTAATTAAAGATAAATGGCACCTGCAGGTAACTGCTGGAACAGAATCTGTGTCTCAAATGAGTACGAGAGGCAATTCGATAATTATAACCACTCATTTATTTTCAATAGGTAATAAAAAGAAAAAAACTTTTATGACTGTTAGATATATGAAATCATGGTTTATAGGCATTCAGTTTATTAAGAAGAGTTCAAGTTTTATTAGTCAATTCCCTTAGTGATACCTGTGAAGAAAATATTTTGCTCTGAGAATGAAACTCAGTACACATAGGAAGAGTATGGAGAAGGTGCAGACAGAGCAATGCTTATCTCTGTTAGTAGGGGGCTCCCTTACTGCTTGTTATATGATATTTTACTGCAATATCAGGCCTCTTTTCTAGCAGTGCTTTGTCATGAGAAATTTTAAAATATATTTTGTTGGACTGGAGATATTGTTTGATAACCACAGTGTATGTCTTGCTTAGGGTAGACCTAGGGTTGATCTCTGGCATGTCATTATTTTCTGATCACTTCCAGAAGTATTCAGTTTCACTCACACCCTCATTTACAATTCCCGAAGTCACAGAAGCCCCTGAGCACTGACCATGACTGTAGCAGCAGGTAATGAATAATGTGTCTTCTGGATTAGAAGTTAATAAACTGATTCTATGGTCAAATCTTGTCCTTGACCAATGTTTTTTAAATCAAAGTTTTATTCAGCCAAGTCATGATCACTTATTTGCATATTATTTATGGGTCACAGTTGAGAGTTTTGATTCTTAATAGAGATTTTTTAATAGAGTGCGAACTTCACTATAACATATGCTATATGCACATTTCTCTAGTGAAAACATAACTGTAAGACTCAGACCACAGAACTGATGTAAAAAATGGTGTTAAAGTTGAAAGCATTCAATGGGGTTGTGATAGTTTCTATTGTGGTACCTAAGCGGTGATTGCAATATATATTCTTCAGGCATATAGATATTTTCTCTTAACACATATCAACTTTTACCCACTTAGAAGATACTATTACTTCAGAAAAATGTATATAACTATTTTTTTCTAACCAGAAATTGAGGTAATAGCTTAACGGACATTTCTTTCTGAGGTTTATCTCAGAATTGTTATATCTATAGTTTTTTATTTGTCTTCATCCTTCCTGCCATTTTATTTCTCTGGAAACAAAGAAATAAATGTGATTCTGTTTTTAGGATGTTATGACTACTGAACTTTTTCTTGGACCTGTGCCCACCTCGTGCCTCAATAAACTACCTCAATGTCCTCCCAAATATCTCATTTCTGTGTCTTGATGTGAAATCTCTCATGCTCCCTTCTTTGCTCTGACCACATTATTTCTGCTTTCAACATTTCTCTCAGTTGCCTGGGGATGTTATTTAGCACTAGAACATATGCTCATATGTAAATGACCCTGAGTTTAATCACTAAAATTAAAAAAAAACTCTTCAAGTTTTCTTTAGCAAAGCATCTACAATCTCCTATCAATCAAAAAAAATAAACTTCTAATAAAAATAAAGAAACATTAAATAACTTCAACTTGGGGTACATCTGATTATTTAGCAATTACATAATGGCTTGCTAAATATCTAAAGCAAATATCACTTTAAACTCAAATATAAACTTATAAATCTAAATTGTAATGCAAAGCTACTGAAACCATAATGAGCAAACCTTAGAAACACAATTAGTAAACCTAGATTTAGGTTCTATATAACTCAGTGTTTTATCTTTTATTCATTTGTAAAATTTCAAATAATTATAGGTATGTTACAGAATCACCACAAAATTAAAATAAGGCAAGTTTTGTAATGATACTTTGTGAAAATACAGTTAATTGCACGTATATATGGTAATGGTTATAATGTTAATTTTGTGATTAAGTATTGTGAAAGTGCATTTATGCTGTCATGTTAACAATTTAACTTTGCAGCATGTTAAGGAGGAAAAATAAGAATATGAAAATCTGGAAGAAAAATATAAGTCTAATATGCAATTATAGGAAAAATCAGAGCAGAACATAAAAGGAAAAGCAAATAGACACAAAAGGGGATTTCTCATCTTTGTGGGAAAAAAAGAAAACATAACTCATATCACATATGATTTCTGTCCTGAGTACTTATTTACTAACTCACAATCTCTTTCTAACTCATAAAGTTAAATATTTTCCTTCATAAGCCATAACTTACTTATTTTTATTTTTAATAAGCACCATGATTACAAACATGTTTGTAGCTGTGTTCAGTTATAGAAAAGAACACCCTCCCATAGCTTATTTTTAGAAAATGGAGTGTACTTTACATGTAACAGAAAGTGTTTCATTTTCTACTAATTATTGCTTTTAAATAAAAATACGTGGATTGATGGCTAATAGACCTGGGTTTCTTCAGGGTCATGGTATTATTTTATAATTGATGATGGTAAGATTGTACAACTAAGTGACTTTACCAAAAAATACCAATAATATTTTTTTGCAGTGGTGAACGCCATCATACTTGTTCATCAAAAGTGGGCAGTAGTTTATCTAGTTAGATGGGATGTTTGAAGCTTTTGCCCACTATTGAATTAGTCATGACAATGATTATGAATGGGGGTACCAAGTGTCATCTACCAAAGGAGGCTGGGCTCTGTGATTGGATTTTCACTTTATTACCATCATAGAAAATGTTGAGAAATCAGATTTTCATCAGCATAGAGTTTGGCTTACCTCTGTTGGACATTTAAAGTAGACAACATGAACAGAAATTAAACCCTTTCTTTAATGAACTAAATTTTGTTATCATTTGTTTGGTTCGTTTTTATTTGTGGGCTACCCCAGGTGACTCTGCTCTCAGAGATCACTTCTGGTGGAACTCAGGCAACCATATGAGATACCAAGGATAAACATGGGCTAATTAGGTTCTTCATGCCCCTCCCCGCTATACAGATGCCCACAGATCCTGTGTCTCCCACAGCTGTATAAGTGCCCTTTGTACGCCAGTGAATAAACACTGAATAAAACACTGAATAAACATGGGACAGATGAATTTATAGCCTCCCTCAAAAAGATTTTTAAGACCAAAATCAAAATAGAAAGTCCAATGACAACTCCCCCAAGGCATCCATTGTAGTTCATCGAACAATCTCTCCAGTCCAACAGAATATTTTTAAAATTTCTGATGACAAAGCACTGCTAGAAAAGAGATCTGATTTGCAGTAAAGTTTGTGCAGTAAGGGGGACCCCTACTAACAGAGAAAAGCAGTGCTCCACCTGTACTCTGCCTCTTTGCTCAGGGGTCACTTCTGATGGTATACTCCATTGCTGGTGGCAATGCTGCCTGAGCCAACCATTATGGAAAACATTATGGAGGGCTCTCACTAAACTCAAAATTGCGCTGCAATATGACCCAGCAATCCATCTTTTGAGTATCTATACCTAGGACAGAAAAACATACATCTAAATGAATGAATTTATACTGCTAATCATTGTAGCACTCAGTACAACAGCTACGACTTGGAATTAACCTAGCTGTCCAACAACAGACGAGTGAATCATGAAGATGCGCTACTTATATACAATGGCATACTACTTAGTGGTAAGGAATGATACCATCCCAGACTATTTCAAAAGACTTAAAGGGGATATATATTTCCCTTCTATATTTCTTTAGATGTATTTTCTGATTAGGTGTCATTCTTATTGTGTATTTCCTTATGTAGAAGTAGATTTCCCCATCCCTCTTTGAATCTGTTTAGTAGGAATTTCTAGTAGATCAATTTCTCTTAGGTTCTGATTTCATGTTAGAACCAGGTTATAGGGATTGTTTAGCTTGCTATTTTTACCCTTGTAGGCACCAGTAGTATTAGGCATTGTTCCTTTTTTGCATAGGCACATTAAAATGGAGGTAGAATTATATATGGAAAAAGTTTTTATCTAATGTAGATAGAAACTCATAAATTTTATATTGTAATGGGCCTTTTATCATGAAAATTTGTCATAGTGACTTGATGTAGGCTTAAGATTATCAGGCAATACCCATTTACTACTGAATCTTGGATCTCATCGATGGAAACAGCATGGTTTTATGAACCAACACCAGGAATTAAATTTCTACTGGAAAGGCCCTAATACTTCCCTGGCACTGACTTGCTCCAGAATGGTCTCATAAGACACCCTGATTACTTGGAAACAACAACTTTCTTTCAGGGCAAGGTTCCCTCATGCCACCTAATGGTAAAATGAAACTAGAAGATGCTCCATGACACACTGACTTTGACATAACATCTGTGAAAACAAACAAACAAACAAAGAACTCTAATTACAGAAACCTGACTGCAACAATTGTGATGGAAAAGAACGTTTACTGGGATCACAAAGAAAGACATAGGTGTTAGACAACTTAGTATGTCTGTAGCCTATATTTGGTCTTATAACAGTGTGCTTCATGGGTAGGGTCTCTCTATTTTTAGTCCAAAGCTTTTTATTTCTATTTTCCCAACTATTGCTACACCTATGCAAAAAATAAATAAATAAAAACTTTCCACACATCCTTTTTTGTTTTCTCTTCTTTAATTTTGTTATTTTCTTTTTTTAGAGTGAATTAGAATTTCTTTTTTTTATTGTAAGAATTTATTCAAGAGACAAAATTGATTAACATAATGAGGTAAGCTAACATAACATAATATAGTGACATAACATAACATATAATATAATTGATATAATAATAATACATGTAAGTCAAAGAAAATCTGGGATGGGTTGTAGAAAGGGAACTGGAATGGGGGGAGGACATAGTTGGTGATGGGTATTCCCCTGATTCAATGTTAATTTGTACCTAAAACACTACTGTGAAAGATATGTAAGCCATTATGGAAAAAATATGTTTTTAATCAGAAACTTTCTTTGACTTACATGTATAATTTTTTTATTTTCTTATCTTTTAAATAGGGGCTCCCACCTTTTTCATAGAACTTTGGGACATGGATTACTTTGTTTTACCTGATATTTCTGCATTTTTCTATAAAATTAAGAAAAAAAAGATGGGGCCCAAGGACCAAGTGGTCTTAGGTGCATTGATAGACAAAAAAGGACAGAAGTAAGTATTCAAGCCAAAGTCAATAACAATAAAACCAAGAAACTTAAACCTTAATAATCTCAACTTAAATGGGTCTGTTATACTCTCAGACCAGAGGGCAAAATGCGGTGGCATAGGATGCACTCTGGATTCACTGGTGGAGAGAGGTCGACATTTATGGTGGGAATGGCCCTGATTCACTGTATATCTCAAATTCAACTATGAAAAACTTTATAGATCACAATGATTTCAATTTAAAAGTCTATATTTTTTCAATTGGAAATTCAAATATCACAGCCACATAATACCACAAAGGAGAGCATTTTTTTCAAGCTCATTGAAGATAACTA
Organism: Suncus etruscus; assembly: GCF_024139225.1. Taxonomy (NCBI): domain Eukaryota; kingdom Metazoa; phylum Chordata; class Mammalia; order Eulipotyphla; family Soricidae; genus Suncus; species Suncus etruscus. The sequence goes on from NC_064852.1 coordinate 4,591,147, forward strand.
AATCCCCAAATAATTATTGTTTTATTACACGCCTATACCTATTATCATGTCTTCTTTTGCTTGTCCTTTAACCTGGGCTTGCAAAAATTAAATGATATATGTATATGAATATTCTCTGTGAATTGCAAAATATCAAATTAATATTAATTAGAATTTTTTGATCTGTGAAATTAGTATGAAATTCTCTATTCTATTCACCTCCCAGAATTATAAATAAACCCATTCAAATGTTGTGGAGCAAGTAAAACTACTTTGTAAATTTAAAGTGTGTACACCAAACTAAAATAAGCATTATTTATAAGTTTTCTGTTTAATAATATATACTGTTATACATTGCTTTTTCAAAAATTTACTAAATCTCATATCTTGTACTACTCTTGTGTGATAAAACTTCTTTTCTCTTGAAAATGGGGATATATATGGCATTTACATGTTCAGTTATAAATGAGAAATCAACTATCAATCGCCTTCTAAAATCTAGAATATTGTTTTTCATTTATGCCTATAATGTATATCATTGTCTTTATACTTAATGCTAATATTTCATTTTAAAGCAGTACTCAGGAGATACTACCTAGCTATTATGGAAAATAATGTTGAGGTACATCTAGTAAATCTTTTGATTTATCAATCCATTTTCTAATTTCAACATCAAGTGGATCTTTAGCACTCATAATGTATAGCATTTCTCTTCCAACCTGTTTTCTATTTATATAATATAAAATTATTAAATATTTATTTTACTTGATGAGAATGTCTATGGTGTTTGTTATTCTGTGCCATATTTTACATTCTGAATAAAATATTTAGTTAATTATACATCAAGCTGGATAACTTAGAGTCTCCTCAAGAGTTAATTGGAAAAAAGATAGCATGTCATTGTCTATTGGTCACTGAAGTACTCTACAATTTAATTGATAAAAATGATGGGATTAATTCAGGTTTCTATTTTGGTTTTCTGAATAGTACATTGTCACTTGTTGTATAAAATCCTATTTAGTATTCTTAGTAAGAATTGACAAGCAAAAGGAAGGAATAGACAGACATAGGGAAATAAGACTGATAGATTCATGAAGCCGTTTTTAATCCATGTGTTAAATTTGGCAGCCCTCATAGTACTGCAACTGAAGTCAATTTTTTAAACAGATAGAAATAAAAATATGCTATAAAAAGACACCTGTCCTCCTTTCTATGAAATAAAAGACAATGGGCAAATTAATACAAAGCAATTTTGTTCTTTATTTTATTTTTTAAGACAGATTTAGTATTGGTGATATTACTTTTAATTTAATTGTGGCAAGGGTAAAAAATCATGTAGTATTTCATCTTCTTATGAAGTTCTTTGGAAAAGAATTTTTTGTTTTTGTTTTTTTGGGGCCACACCTCATACTCCTGGCTATGCACTCAGAAATTGCTCCTGGCTTGGGGGACCATATGGGATTCCGGAGTTTGAACGGCAGTCCTCCCTAGGCTAGTGCAATGTTTGCAAAGTTATGAATATTACTCTGATATCACTTTTGCTGTGTTTCACAAATTCTGATAGCTTGTGTCCTCATTCTCATTTGTTTCTAGGAATCTTTTGATTTACTCTATGATTTTTCTCTCTGATCCATTGGTTGACAGTAATAAATTGCTTAATTTCATGTTATTATAATTATTTCTTGATTCTATTTGTTATTCACTAATTAACTTCTATTTTCAATGTTTCATGGTCTAATATAAATAATTCAATTTCTATTCTCTTAATTTTATGGAGGTATGTTTTGTGACCCAGCATATGGTATATATTGAAGAATGTCCTATGTTCTTTGGAGAAAAATGTGTATTTGGTTTTTGGGGTGATAAAAGATATATATGTACCAAGCTTCTCTCTTTCATTTTTTTCTTCAAAGCCAGTATTTCCTGAGTTTTAGCCTGGTTGATATATCAAGAGTTGAGATAGCTGTGTTGAAACCTCCAGCCTCTATTGTGTTACTATGGGTATTTTCTTCCATATTTCTTCAAGCCTACTAGCAGTTGTTTTAAGTATTTTGCTGACTCCTCTTTGGTGCCCCTCTGTCTGCCTCAGTTCCTTGGGAACGTGTCAAAGTCTCCAAATTTTAATGTTAGTTTAAAAGTATATGTCTAAGACATGAAAACACATGCCTATAAAAATAAATATAGAAAGGACTGAAAAAGGACTGGAGTATAAAACTCAAAAGACAATGAAGCATTCTTACATTAATTCACTTTTCTAAAGGTGGAAATAAATATGTGCTTGAGTATTTTTTGAAAAGTACTTTTAAAATTTTACTTTATTTAAAGAGCCTGTATGACATAGTTGATATAGTTGATCATAATATAGTGGTTACCAAATAAGGACAGCAAAATTATTGGAAAAAATAGAATGAAAAAAGAGGATAAGAAGAAAAAACGTACAGATAGAAGCGAATTTGTGAAAATTACTGTATCTCCAATGAGGTCGTTAAGTAATTGTCGGGTGTAGTGAAATCTTGTTATGAGCTAACCATTGTGTTATCTCATTTGTTTCTGGACATTAAGTGAATTAAGCTACTTAGTGGCATCAAAATTGGTGTGTTCCTATGGAGATGACAGAATTAAACAAAAATGAAGTTGTCATATGCCCACAAATGCTGCTGTGCTGTTCAGGAATTCAAAGCACTATTACTGATAATGTGGCTTTGGTGGTGGTGTTTTCAGATGACAGGTCTCCAAGAAGTATGGGAATGGGGAGAGAATGCCTGCACTCACTCCAGAAAATGTCCTGGTGATAACCCAAATACCAGCATCCCTGGAGTTTGGTCAGATTGATGCCTCTGCAGAGAGTGGTCGAGGAATGGTGAAGAAGGGTCATAGGCAAAGTGGAAATTATGGGTGATGGATGCAACAGTTGTGGATCTGGGGTTTGGCCCATTCTCTCTTCTCAAGATTGTCAACTTTTAGCTGAGTGACCAGTGCATCTATGATTTTTCAATGTTTGATTTATATCTGTTTTGAGAACAGTAGGGATGGCTTGCTGTATACCTGAAGGCTGCCAGGACTTCTCCAACAATGAGAAGGAGGCAGGAGGGTTCCTGCACTTACTCCAGAAAAAGTCCAGGAGTTATCAGTACTTTTAGAGTCAATCAATCATGAATGATATGGGAAAATAAGGATCTTATATGTATTGAATAGTATGTGACAGGAATTTCCTGTGCTTTTTGTTAGGCCCCAAATTTTTATGGAATATGTTTTGTTTGATAGCCATCTCATTTAACACATACTTCAAATAGGCTATTTATATTTTCAGGTCAGGAAAGATTTCGCTCAAATTATTAATTAATCAGCTGCTTAAAAGTTAGGAATGATAAAAGTTTTTAAAATCCTAATCTGTCAAACAAAACCACATAACTTGAACTACCTACTCCTGCCTCCCAATTAGAGGGGGAAATAAGGGAGGCATCAGGACCAAACAGGTGTAAGACTACGAAGTAATAGGATAGGTACAGAGGGGACCACATATTCTAGCAGCCCTGGGGGTGAGGGAAGAGGATATGGGAGGTAGGACAAAAACGGAGGAGTAGGGAAGACAAACCGGTGATGGGAATCCCCCCAGATTTTATGTAAATATGTGCCTAAAATATTATTGTCGACAATATGTAAGCCACTATGATCAAAATAAAAATATGTTAATATAAAAAATCCTAATCTGGTTGGCAACAAAACTCAATTTCTACATTGCTATTGTTCATATATATGCAGAAATCTTCCAAAGAATTTCTCTGCTAACATTTCACTAATTTCAACTATAATAGTTTCTCACGGAATGCAAAATTCCACGAATATTCTGCTAAATTCCTCTTTCAGTGGAAATGGAATGAGCTTCTGTGCAACTTCCACTCATTGATACTAATGGAGCCTTCTAAAACAACATATAACGTCATTTCTAGATTGGAAATAGCAATTTGGTTGCTATTCGGTCTTTACTAAGACATTTCCTGATCTCTTTAATCATTAGTTCAATGTCCCTTTAAATGTGATGGCAGTGAAGGGACCACTCTGTGTTTTGTAGAAAGAAATGTGCCCATTTAGCTCTCAATCATTCCCTGAGCTCAGCATTAAGATTTTAAAGTTTCATTCTAAGATTCATAAAACAAATTCTCCACCACTTGACTTCTCTGTTTATAATCATTTGCATTTCCCAGTTGCTGGAGAAGTGATATAAGATGAATGGGGAAAAAATGACATTTCATTGACACACAGTGGACAATAAAATGACATAATTATGTCCAACAAGCATGAATATTTTAGAACGATGCCTAGAGAATGTTAAATAAATCTCTTAAAATTCTGCCACTGCAGCAAGCTTTGGTTCTATTTCACTCTACTTTCTGCTTGCTGGTTTTTAAAAATAATTTTAACAGTAGAATCATGGAGGCTATTCCTTACATTTTTGTCATTGATTCTGCCTAGATCATTCTCAAAGAACTCTGTATTTATCTTGTTGCTTACCATGGACTTTTATAAAATACACTAAACAGTTTTAAGCTCAGTTTTAAAACTCTCATTTTTTCCTTCTTCCACTTAGATATATCAATATTATTACTGAAAAAAACATATACACGTTGGTAGATTTTTCTTTAAAAATTGCATTTTAGGGGCCAGAGCGTTTGTGCAAGTGGTAAGGCATATGCCTTGCTTGCACTAGCCTAGGATGGATCGCAGTTAGATCCCCTGGTGGCCCATATGGTCCCCCAAGCCAGGATTAAATTCTGAGTGCATAGCCAGAAGTAACTCCTGAGTGTCACCATGTGTGGCTGAAAAAAAATTGCACTTTAATTTAAAGTTTAGATTTATTAAGTAGCATTTGGTTACAACATTGGATATATTTAAGAAAAATGCTTTCATACCTCTTCACAAGCAACTTGTCTTACCACACCCACCACCAAAGATTACTTGAAACTCCCTTCCACCACTGTCCATTGGACCCCTTATCTATTGTGTCCCTACACCTTTTTTCTCTACTAGTCTCAGCTCTACAGTTTGATTTCAAAGTTAACTTTGGTTTGGTTGTCCCCTTGTTTGGTTAGTAAGATCATCCAGCATTTGTCTCCGTAACTTATTTTGCTCAGTATAACACTCTCAAGTTTCACTTTATAGCAATTGGCAAAATATTACCTGCTTTTATAGCTGAATAGCTTCCCATTTTGTATATATGCCATATCTTCATCCAAGTATCTGTTTTGGACATTTAGTCACTATAAACAAGTGCTACAATGAACATAGGAGTACACTGTATCTTTTCAAATTATTATTTGTGTATACTACAGAGAGATATCTAGGTATATAATTATGAATTATATGATGAGTAAAATTTTTGGCATCTTGAAACACATTTTGTGTTTTTTACCCAAAAACTACTAGGCCAATTTATGTTTTTGTTAATAATGTTTGAAGGTTCATTTTTCTCCACAATCTCACCAACACTTATAGCTTCTAGTCTTTGAAAAAGAAGCCATTCTCATTGGTACGAGGTAATAGTTTTGGTTTATATTTCCCTGAGAATAAGAGATTATAGGAATTTGTTCATGTACCTGGGCCATCTTTCTACCTTCTTTGAAGAAGAGGCTATTAAGCTCTTTTTTTCTCACTTTTTTGGGGGGGCTAATTTTTATTTTGTTGACTTTTGTAAAATTTTTATCTAGCTGTTTTTTTATTCCTTATATGATGGAATAATAGGCAAAGTTTCCCCCCCCAACCAGAAGACAATATTTTTACCTTATTGATATTTTATCTCACTCAGGAAGTTTCTTAATTTGGTGTAGTCCCACTGTTAATTTTTGTATTTCTTATCTTCTCATGGAAGCTAAATTTCCAAAAGACATTACTAAAGCTGTAAGTAGTGCAAAAACCAGCTCAAACACAGTACAATGAAAACACAAGTAGAAAACTCTAGTCTCTGAGTTAATAATGCCAATGAACCAAATTGAACTTGTGTTTGAAGGACTGGGCCCTTGAACTATATCAGAAGTTTTATTTATTTATTTTTTTAGGATATCTTGTGGTGAAAGGCAATTTTCAGGCAGTTAGTGGGAGGAAACAGAAATGGCAATTTTAGAAGAGATCATTTGCAAAGACAGGTCAAGATGTTCTCAAACACGTGAGAACATTTGGATTCCATTCTCTGGTTACAAAGTGAGACTTACCATTTTAAGGACTTCCAGAATGCAATCAATCTGTGGTTATGCCATGTAGCCTGGACTTAACTGTCCTTGAAAGCACTTGCTCCTCTAATATTTGTTTGAAAAGAGTAAAGCGTTCTATTTCATTTATCAAAACAAATATTCTACGATGATTTGCCTCCATTTTTTCTATGGATGTATGTCATGATATCAATATTCAAATCTTCAATCTATTTTAAATTAAATTTGTCTTGATGTAAGGCAGTTATCTTGTTTCATCCTTTTGAATGTGTTGATCCACTTTTTCTTTTCTTTTCTTTTTTTTTGGTTTTTGGGCCATACCCGTTTGATGCTCAGGGGTTACTCCTGGCTATGAACTCAGAAATCACCCTTGGCTTGGGGGGACCATATGGGACACCGGAGGATGGAACCGTGGTCCGTCCTATACTAGCGCTTGCAAGGCAGACACCATACCTCTAGTGCCACCTTCCTGGCCCCGATCTATTTTTTCTTAGTGCTATACACTGAAGAGATTTTCTTGATACCTTTGAATCCTTTCTCATAAATTGACTGTCAACATATGTATGCATGTATTTGTGTGATCAATATATTTGTTGCACTAAAATAGTGTTTATTTTCATAATACCATACTGTTTTAATAAGCATACCCATTGAGTATAGTTTGAAGTATGGAATGTGATACATCAATATTATTTCTTTTCTATATTGCTTTGATCATCCAGAGCCTTTGTGGTTCCATATAGAATTAGTAATATTTGTTATCTTGGAAAATGTCATTGTATTTTTATGAGATTGCAGTGAACCTATAAATTGCTTTAAGTAGAATGGGTATTTTATCAATGTAATTATTTCAATCCATGAATACAAGATATCTTTCTAATTTTGTATCTTTTATTTCTCTTGACAGTGCATAATAATTTCAATTTTATGTATTTCATTTTTCTTTGTAAATTTTGTTCCTGGATGCTTAATTATATTTGAAAGAGTTATAAATGGAGCTTATTTTTAAGTAAGCATTCTGTGTTTCATTATTTGCATGTAGAAACAAAACATTTTTTTAGTATTGATTTTGTAACTTGTCAAGGTATTTATTATACTGTTGTATTTTAATTTCCCCTGACACCTATAGGGTCTTATATGTATGTTTTATGTCATTTACAAATAGTCATTATGTTAAATATTTTTTTCCAATTTGAGTTCAAAATTTTTTCTTTTCTTATCTAATTACTCTGACTAGGATTTATAGTAGTAGATATGTGTATGTGAAAACTTATTTTCATACTTGATCCAGGATAGAATTTTCTGCTATTGAGTATGAAGTTAGCTTTACTTTTGTTATAATTGACTATATTACATTCAGAAATGTTCTTTATATTCTATTTTTATTTTTGAGGGCTTGATTTTTACTCTTGGGGATACTCAGGGCTTCCTCCCACACTCTGAATTATTCCTTTAAGTGCCATGATTAAAACAGAGTGAGAGCAAGGTCACCACCTTAACCTTTGTTATCTCTCTGGTTTTATCCTTCTATTCCTATTTTATTGAACTTTATTTTTACTATGAACAAATGTTGAACCTTGCCAAATACTTTTTATGTTTCTACCAATAGAATATGTTTTTAATATTTTATTTTGTTAATCTTGTATATTGTATGTATTTTCAAATGTTGAAAGATCTTTGGATTCTTAAAATAGAGTTCAGTGGTCATAATGTGAAATTATTAAAGGTGATGTAATTTGCTAGGCTTTTGTTGTGTTTTTAAAATTTTTTGTATTTAAGAAATATTTATCTGTAGCATCTGGTAATACTTTTACTTTCAACGTAAGGTTGAACTCATAGAATGTGTTTAAAAGCATTTCCTTCACAAATTTTTTTTTTTTTTGTGGTTTTTGGGTCACACCCGGCAGTGCTCAGGGGTTACTCCTGGCTCCATGCTCAGAAATTGCTCCTGGCAGGCACGGGGGACCATATGGGACGCTGGGATTCGAACCGATGACCTCTTGCATGAAAGGCAAATGCCTTACCTCCATGCTATCTCTCCAGCCCCTCCTTCACAAATTTTTGAAAGAGTTTTGGAAGGATAACTGGTAATGCATCTTTGAAGGTTTTTTAGAACTAATAGTGTAGCTACCTAGTTTTGATGCTTATTTTTATTGTTATAAGTTTCTTGCGTATCATCGGTTTATTCAAATTTTCTGTTTATTTATTATTTAATTTCAGAAGAATATCTTATTATTTTTACATTTACTTTTTACATTTTTTTACATTTTTACATTTTACATTTTTTACATTTACATTACATTATTATACATTTTCTATGTATAGTAATGGCATATAAATGGTAATATCAGCTGCATAATCCTTTTATGCAGAATCTATTATAATATGTTTTCTTTTTTTCTTATTATATTAATTAAAATTTTTTTGCTTAGTAAGATCCACTAAAAGTATGTCAATTTCCCCCTTCAAAGAAAATGTTTTATTGTATCATCTTTTATATACTTTTTATTCAATTTTTTTATTTAAATAATATGTTTTATATTCAAACTTACTTCAGTTTATTTATTTCTAGTTTTGCTTGACTCTGATATTACTAGTTATTTTTTTCCCAAGCTCCTTTAGGTGGAAGTTATATTATTTATTCAAGATTTTTCTTGTTTTTGATACTGACCTAAATTGCTGTAAAATTCTTTTAATAGTGCTTTTTCTGAATTTCATAAATTGTTTTTATTTCATTACTACATTTGTGCTTGTTTTAAGACATATTCACTTATTTTGACCTTTAATCTTTCTTCTTAATGCAGTTACACACATAAATTCCCCTCCTAGCTTTTTTTGGTGGTTGATTTCTAGGTTTTTGTTTGTAATGTGAAACAGAAAAGATATCAATATAATTTCAACTTTTGTAAATTTACTATACTTATTTGTGACAGTATACTCTTTATCCTCCAAAAAGCTACATGCATATTTGAAAATAATTTATGTGTACTTAGTTTTGGGGGAGGAAGTGGAATGCCCTCCTGATATCTGCTGAAACCATATGGACAAATTCCTCATTTAGAGCTATTGTTTCCTTGATAATTTTATGTTTGGTTGATCTGTCATATGAGTCAATTTTTGAAGTTTCTTATTTCTATTGTATTGATGTCTGTGTTATTTTTTAACTTGTTTTTTTTTGGCCACAATCAGTGATACTCAGAGCTTATTCCTGGCTCTATACTCAGAGGACCATATGTAGTGTGTGTGTGTGGGGGTCAAACTGGGGTCTCCCACTTGCAAGGCAAGTGTTTTAAACAATTTAGTGTCTTCTATTTGTCATTTTATTTTATTTTATTGCTAAAGACTGAATTATATGTGTTGATGATCCTTTATTTGGTGTATGTATTAATGAATGCAAATTTTGGTTGATATATTTTTCAACCACTATAATATAACTGTCCCTGACTACTTTGTACCTTTTTATCTTGATATTTATTTTATATATGTAGCTATTTTTTGTCCTGGATATTTTATGTGTCATTTCATTGTTCATTTTTAATGCCCAAATAGTTTTTTTTGGAGATAATTTGAAGACTATGATAATCTGATTTAACTGGAAATATTTTATGTGTTGATTTGTGAGTTCAATCTGTCTGGTACATCTGTACCATGGAATATTATGCAGCTCTTAGGAAAAATGAAGTCATGAAATTTGCTTACACACGTGTATACGTGTAGAATATCATGCTGATATCATATTGAGTGTAATAAGTGAAAAGGGGAGTCACAGTTACCCTGATGAGAAAATGGCAGGTGTTTAAATTCTAGAGAAAATTTCTGGGGAAGTTCTAGTATCTCCCATCAGCATTCAATCCTGAAACATTTTTATTCTCACTAATAATCACTCATTAAAAAACAATATGAAGATAATACCCCAATATAATAAAATGAAGGTCCAGCATCTATGGTAAAATGTTTGCCACAAAGGGGTAGAAAGTGTTGTTAGAACAAAGAAGAGACCACTGTGACAATAAGAATTGGAAGTGCTTACTCTGAACAAGAACTGGGTGCTGAAAGGAAGTAAAGTAATATGCATGATACCCTGTCAGTAAGCGTGTTGCAAACCACAGTGCCAAAAAGGAAAAGGAAGGGGGGGAAGAAGAAAAATGTCTGCTGTAGAGGATATTGGGGACATTGGTGGAAGAAAATAAACACTGATGTTGGAACATTGCCTGAAACTCAATTATCGGTCAAATTTTAATTCTGTATTTCATGGTCTTTCAACAAAACTATTAAGAAACTCATAACATTGAGAAAGATTATTGATATAAAACTATTAATTACCCTAGTGTTTCCATTGAGGTCTACCTTACATGTTCGTTTATATTTTATTATCCTTTACTCGTATATGTTTCTTCTATTTATTTTTGTTTTGAGATTGCAAGTTTCACAATCAAGGTCTAAACATAGAGCCTATTTTATTGGAGACAAGTTCATTCTAAGAAAGACCATTATTACTCTCCTTCTGTCTGACATCTTTTGTGCTTTGTACCTTGTTTCTCCTAGGGAGGTTTCTATTAATTTTACAGACGTCTCTTCAATCTTTTTGGAAGGCTTGTTATAAAGATAAACTAGGCTGGAGCTGTAGTACAGTGGTAGGGTGTTTGCCTTGCATGCGGCTGATCCATGACAAACAAGTGTTTAATCCCCGGCATTCCATATGGTCCCCCAAGCCAGAAGCAATTTTTGAGCTCAGAGCCAGGAGTAACACCAGAGGATCACCAGGTGTGGCCCAAAATACAAAATAAAAAAATAAACTATTTAAAATATTATGTAAGTCCTAAATTCTTTTTCACTCCTTCAACTTGAGAGATAATCTAGTTGGACATATTATGGTTTGGTGGAGGTATTTTTCATTCATGACAGTGAACATATCTGCTATTCCCTTGTATTCTATAAACTTTTACTGAGAAGTCTGTGGGTATTCTAATAGTATATTTATATGTGACTCTACTTTTTTGCATTTTTGATATGTTTATTTATATATTTTTTAATTTTAATTAAAACATATTATCCTATGTATGTGTCTTTATTTTGTTGAAATTATCTGAGCCTCCTTGAATATTTAACTTTTTGCTTCTTCAGTTAGAGATGATTTCTGCTGTTATTTCTTCAAACAAGGTTTCTGCTCCATCCTCTTTCTGGTGTGACATAGCTATTTTTATTCCCACTAAACATCACATGAACATTGTATCTTAAGAGGTATATTTAAACATCCAACTGTTTTGCAGAAAGGCTGACTTCTAGAATACCTCCAGTAAATCTGGCAAGTAAACAAATACATTATAATTCAAACCAGCTATAGAAAATTCTAGTGTGATCGAAAGAATAAGGTGTAGGCACAAGTCTTTGAATTTCTAATATTCAATCATTTTCAAAAGAATAGAACTCTGGCATTGTGAAAGCATCAATAACTCTCAAAAGACTCTTTATTTCCTTCTAATACATTTTGAAAGAGAATTTTTGGACAAAATGTATAAGGTCTGGGGATAATCTGGCCTCTACTTGTTTGTTCACCTATAATATTCTCACACATGTTTCTGCCTCATCACTACACAGGCCTCATTTCAGAAACCAAATGAGTTAAAAATTGTGCATAAGCAGTATTGAGCAGACTATTTTCTCAGTGTTATTTTCATTTTTGGGTTGAACTTCTTACATGCAAACCCTCATTCCTATATCACTTTCCTAAAGGGGTCATCTCTTTCTATTCTAGCACAAATCAAGAACATGGTGGCAACAAAATGTATTTAATTATTAAACTCTCACCACATATATTGTTCATTGTTTTCTACGGTGTGGAAAACAGAACATAAAACTTGCCACTGAGAAAACTTTACATTAAGACTACACAATGAATTTTAGCTCCTTTTAACAAAATAACTCTTCTTACTAGTTACTCATATACTCATATATTTTGTGTAAGAAGTTAATTTATCTTTTTAATGAAAAATTAAGACATCATATGAGGCTTGGGAAATGCTTTTTGACTTGAGAATACATGCACTCTCTTCCAAAGAAACCATATTAAATGTTTATGGATATATACACAAATATACACATACACATATGAACACACACATATATTTGTATATATATAATATAATAGTACTTGGAACTGTGGTGAGATGGCTGAATCTCTTCTTTTTTGTCCCCCCATGCATAATACAGACCAGGCAAAGGGCCTGATTTGAGGTGTATATGGGGAGCATTTACTGTACATCCTATTTTTATACAGTTAGTGTAAAGAACACAGCCTGTGGTAAGCATTGAGAGGCTGGATCTCTTCTTATTAGGGCACTTAGTGGATGAAGAAGCAATAACATGAGTTTTGTTTGGTTTTGTTTTTGGACCACACCCAGTGACACTAAGGGGTTACTCCTGGCTATGCATTCAGAAATCGCTCCTGGCTTGGGGGACCATAGGAAGGCTAATGCAGGCAAGGCAGATGCGTTATAACTTATGCCACCCCTTCAGCCCCCTAAAACTAATAATATAAATTTGCACAAATTTCATCCATGAAATGACTCGTGGATGACGTCTGGCTTGGGGGACCATAGGAAGGCTAATGCAGGCAAGGCAGATGCTTATAACTTATGCCACCCTTCAGCCCCCTAAAACTAATAATATAAATTTGCACAAATTTCATCCATGAAATGACTCGTGGATGAGTCTTTTATTTTCTTTATTACTTGCATATATCCATAGAATAAAGTTAGTGATGAAGGAAGAAATAATCAATGCAATCGTGTCAAGTCTTAATAAAAAAATATAGTTGTAAACATAGAGTAGATCTACTAGTTCAGGTTCAGATTGACAATAAATCTAACGGAAGACTGTAGAAAAATTATATGTAGTGATATATACATGAACTGAGCCTATCGTCAGATAAGTCTCTGTATGTTATGCAAGAAAAATAATTAACCACCAAATTTCAGATCCTGACCATAGATGTCCATTTCTCTTCCCACACTTAAGTGTCTATTAGATAGAGGTCAGTAGGGTATTCCGCTAATTAGAGAAAGACAAATAAAAATTCTGGCTGATGAAAGACACATTTCTGTATATTATCCAAGGATTACCTCAATAGCTCAGTGTCTGACATTCTTATGGTAATTAAGTGCTCTATCTCAAACTGACATGTAACACTTTTTAATTTTGTTTTGGGTTTTGGACCACACCCAGTGGTGCTCAGGAATACTCCTGGCTCTACTTTTAGAACTTACTTCCGACAGGTTCAGGGGACCAGATGGGATGCCTGAGATTGAATCTGGGTTGACCATATGCGAGGCAAATGGCTCACTATGCCCCAAAATGTAACATTTATGTTCAGTTTTAGGAAGGTCTCAAATCTAATTATATGTCAATAACTAATTTAAGCGATGCATATCATTTTCCCAGTTGCCAAGAACAAAGTTAATAAAGAATATATTTTAACATGAATCTTAATCTACAGCCCGTCTTTCTAGTAGTGTTTTTGCTTTCTTCTTGATGTTTAGAAGACAAATTTTGCCACTCTACCAAAAAAAGATAACTCAAAAACTCATTAAAAATAACCAAGGCTGTTCTAGCATCCCCATAGGCACCAATCTAGCCATGTGATACTGTTCTTCCTTTGCATAGACACATTAAAATGGGAAATTATATTCAAACACGTTCTTATAGAGATGGGAACACACAAATCTTGTAATGCAATAGGATCTTACACCCTGAACATTGTCATAAAGCCCTGGATCATGCCTTGAAAGATTGGGCATTGTCTATTAACCCCTGAACCAGGAATGCAATCTACAAAACAACCATGCTTCTGTACTACATCACCTGAATGCAATCCTCTACCAGGGAAGATCCTACCACTGCGCTGGCATAGACCTATTCAACAGAGACTTCCCTTTAACACCCAGAGAACTTAACAACAATAACAACCTGCTTTAAAGACTGAGCTCTCTGCATCACCCTCTGATTGTGAGTGAAACTAAAGGGTGCTCTGCATCATCCTAACTCATATAGAATATGGACATATTCTGAGATCCTTGGATACAGAAACCTGACACCAACAACAGTGACTGTGTGAAAAATAAAAGTGTATTGGCACTACAGACAATGACTTGGGTTGGACAACCTAATATGCCTGAAGCCTAGAGTTGGTCTTATGCCAGAAAACTTCAGAGGTAAGATCTCCTTATATTTAGGCCAAGGCTTTTTCTTTCCATGTCCCCTATATTTTGCTAGGCATTTGCAAACAATTTCCACACTAACACAGTCTTTGCTGTGCTCCTTTGACTCATTCTTAATGAATTATTTTATTATGATCAATTGTGTAACAATACTACAGCTTTTAATGTTAAGGGAGTTGCATAAATTTTGTGGCCTTGGATTGGTTTGTGTAAGAAATATTATAATGTACTACAATCTGGGGGCTCGAGGGACAAAGTAAATGTACATGCTAAAACAAATAAAAGAAAGGAAAAAAATAGCCAAGGCACCTCCTCCAGTATTTGTAATCTAGATAATTGCGGGTGATATTTTTTCGTTTTCAAAAATAAAGAGGTACTTACTTCTGATTCTGAGAAGTAAACAAAAATAATGATAAGACAAAAGTTGTTATCTATATATTTGTACACAATCCATATACATGTAGATGCCTTTCCACAGGTTTATAGTATGCCATTTCACTTTTATCAATGATACACTAATACTTGTTTTGCTGATGTAAAAGAAGTCAGAAATGTAGAGGAAGTATTTCAAGAGGGGAGGTTTGATTTTATGAGAAAAGGTGAGTCACAAAAGTAATGTTCAGATTTTGTTTTGCAACATGTCTGGAAGCAATGGCAATGGGAGCAGTGAAAGTAGAGGAACCAGGGTTCATCCTCAGGAACTATGCTTTGTATTTGTCATCTATTTCCCATTTAATATATGCCTGTAATATTTTTATGTGTTACTTGGGCTGAATTGATAGGCAATTGAGGGTATAGGAAAGATAAAAGTTTTATATGAATAAATATCAATTGATTTTTCTGTTTTATGCCACTTCAACTCTTGAAATATAAAATAGGAATGTCCTATTTTTAGATAGCAGAACATACAGGTACTTGTCTATAATTGAAGACATTGTTCAAAATAATGGGAAGTAATAAATCTATAGAATTAAGCAAATCATCACTCCCATTCTTAAATGGAGGAAACACAATTAGTCTATTATAGTTTTAATATATTTTACCAATCTGAGTGTTGAGGTCTTCTCTGAAAAATGTAAGTTCTATTCGTTTCTGAGATCTTCATTCTGACTTCTGATTATTCATGGTTCTGTCCAAATACATATACGTTTCTATATTTATAATACTCTTTATCATCAAAAGTGGTTAATAGAAAATATTCTATTCAATGCCTGAACATCTTTTTGTTTGTTTTGTTTGTTTGGGGAGGCACATCCGTTTGACGCTCAGGGCTTACTTCTGGATATGCGCTCAGAAGTCACTCCTGGCTTGGGGATACCATATAGGATGCCGGGGGATCGAACTGCGGTCCGTCCTAGGCTAGCAATGTAGACTCCTTACCTCTAGCACCACCGT
Organism: Suncus etruscus; assembly: GCF_024139225.1. NCBI lineage: Eukaryota > Metazoa > Chordata > Mammalia > Eulipotyphla > Soricidae > Suncus > Suncus etruscus. The sequence goes on from NC_064852.1 coordinate 4,606,940, forward strand.
TCTGGCCCCCTGAACATCTTTTTTAGACTCTTTTCTATTTAAGCTTTTGATAGAAGCAGATATTTGTGGCTTATTCTATGTCACTTTAACTGTTTATTTGGCCTCTTATTTAAAGTTCAATAATTTCTGTATGAAAATATTATTCTTGCTAATCATTTTTATTTGTTATTCTCTTCTTTTTCTTTTTTCTCAAACAAACTTGCTCATGAATTATTACTGACTCTGTGATCAGGTCCAGTCCAGACAGTGCTAAGGAAACCTGGGAATTAAACCTGTATCAATCTAATGCAAGACAAGCACCTAAATACTTAAAAAACTATTTCCCTGCTCTGTTCACACTATTTTCTTCTAGATTAATTTTGGGGGCTAAGTTATCAAGAGTGATTGTATAGCACTTCATATCATCTCTTTCCAGGACTGAAATCTGAGCATAAAACAAAGTGTAAGCCCTGAGCAACCCTGAACCCACAAATAAACAACAGTGAAAAATAAACAGAAAATTCTAAATACTTTTGTTTTTCATATAAATTTTCTTTTTTTTTTGTTTTTTTGTTCTCCCTTAAGCTTCTACATATTTAAAGATAATAATTTTATTTTATATAACTTTGACAACCATTAAAGATAATATTTTATCCTCTTAAACACAATTTTGTGCAGTTAATAAACTTGGAGTATATCCATTTCTTAATTATGTCTTTATTCTATAATATCCTAATAAATTCCAATTTTAGGAGTGACTATGATTTAATTCTCACTCTATGACATTTAGAAAAATATTTGTTTTGTTTTGTTATATTTAATTGTGTCTGTTACATTTAATGATAGCGTTTGTGAAATTGAATTTAAAGACAGTTTCCTTTCTCAAGCCCATAGGTTTCTTTTTTTCTTTATTTTAAAATCTTGATTACAAATATGATTGTGATTAGGTTTCAGTCATGTAAATAACACCCTTCTTCACCAGTGCAACAGTCCCACCACCAATGTCCCAAATCTCCCTTCATCCCACCCCACCCCACCTGTACTCTAAACAGGCTTTCCAATTCCCTCATTCATTCACATGATTATGGTAATTCTCAGTGTAGTTATTTCTATTTTTTTTTTTTTTTGGTTTTTGGGCCACACCAGGCAGTGCTCAGGGAGTATTCCTGGCTGTCTGCTCAGAAATAGCTCCTGGCAGGCACGGGGGACCATATGGGACACCGGGATTCGAACCAACCACCTTTGGTCCTGGATCGGCTGCTTGCAAGGCAAACACTGATGTGCTATCTCTCCAGGCCCGACTTTTATTTTTCTTAAAACCCATAGATGAGTGAGACTATTTTGCGTCTCTCTCTCCCTTTGACTTATTTCACTCAGCATGATAGACTCCATGTACATCCATGTATAGGAAAATTTCATGACTTCATCTCCTGACAGCTGCATAATATTCTATTGTGTATATGTACCACAGTTTCTTTAGCCATTCATCTGTTGAAGGGCATCTTGGTTGTTTTCAGAGCCTGGCTATTGTGAATAGTGCTGCAATAAATATAGGTGTGAGGAAGGGTTTTTGTATTGTATTCTTGTGTTCCTAGGGTATAGCTCTAGGAGTGGAATAGCTGGTTCGAATGGAAGCTCAATTTCCAGTTTTTGGAGGAATCTCCATATCGCTTTCTATAGAGGTTAGACTAGGCAGCATTCCCACTAACAGTGGATAAGAGATCCTTTTTCCCCACATCCCTACCAACACTGATTGTTCTCATTATTTGTGATGTGTGCCAATCTCTGTGGTGTGAGATGGTATCTCATTGTTGTTTTGATTTGCATCTCCCTGATGATCAGTGATGAGGAGCATTTTTTCATGTGCCTTTTGGCCATATGTATTTCTTTTTTTTAATCAAAGTGTCTGTTCATTTCTACTCCCCATTTTTTGATGGGATTGGATATTTTTTCTTGTAAAGTTGTCAGTGCCCTGTATATATTGGATATTAGCCCCTTATCTGATGGGTATTGGGTGAATAGTTTCTTCCACACAGTGGGTGGCTCTTGTATCCTGGGCACTATTTCTTTTGAAGTGCAAACCTCAGCTTAACGTATTTCCATCTGTTGATCTCTGCTTTCACTTGTTTGGAAAGTGCAGTTTCCTCCTTGAAGATGCCTTTAGTCTCAATTTCATGGAGTGTTTTACCTACGTATTGTTCTATATACCTTATGATATCAGGTCTGATATCTAGGTCTTTAATCCATTTGGATTTTACCTTTGTACATTATGTTAACTGGGGGTCTATGTTTGCTATTTTGCAAGTGGCTAACCAGTTCTGCCAGCACCACTTGTTGAAGAGGCTTTTCCTGCTCCACTTAGGATTTCTTGCCCCCTTTTCAAACATTAGGTGATTGTATGTCTGGGGAACATTGTCTGAGAACTCAAGCCTATTCCACTGCTCTGAGGGTCTGTCTTTATTCCAATACCATGCTGTTTTGATAACTATTGCTTTGTAGTGCAGTTTAAAGTTGGGGAAAGTAATGCCTCCCATTTTCCTTTTTCCTAGAAGTGCTTTAGCTATTCGAGGGTGTTTATTGTTCCAGATGAACTTCATAAGTGTTTGATCCACTTCTTTGAAGAGTGCCATGGGTATCTTTAGAGGGATCGCATTAAATCTGTACAATGCTTTGGGGAGTATTGAAATTTTAATGATGTTAATCAAGCCAATCATTGAGCAAGGTATGTGTTTCCATTTCCATATGTCCTCTCTTCTTTCTTGGAGTAGGGCTTTATAGTTTTCTTTTCACGTCTTTGGTCAAGTTGACTCCAAGATATTTGAGTTTGTGTGGCACTAAAGTGAATGGGATTGCCTTCATGACATCCATCTCTTCCCTATCATTATTGGTGTATAAAAAGGCCATTGATTTCTGTGTATTAATTTTGTATCCTGCCACCTTGCTATATGAGTCTATTGTTTCTAGAAGTTTTTTGGTAGAGTCTTTGGATTTTCTAAGTAGAGTATCATGTCATCTACAAACAGTGAGAGCTTGACTTCTTCCTTTTCTATCTGGATTTCTTTAATATCTTTTTCTTCCCTGATCGCTATAGCAAGCACTTCCAATACTGTGTTGAAGAGGAGTGGTGCAAACGGACAGCCTTGTCTTGTACCAGAATTTAGAGGAAAGGCTTTTAGTTTTTCTCCATTGAGGATAATATTTGCCATTGGTTTGTGGTAGATTGAGAAAAGTTCCTTTCATTCCCATCTTGCTGAGAGTTTTGATCAAGAATGGGTGTTGGACCTTATCAAATGCTTTCTCTGCATCTATTGATATGATCATATGATTTTTATTTTTCTTGTTGTTGATGTAGTGTATGATGTTGATAGATTTATGGATGCTAAACCATCCTTGCATTCCTAGGATGAAACCTCCTTGGTCGTAGTGTATGATCTTCTTGATGATGCATTGGATAATATTTGCCAGGATTTTGTTGAAGATATTTGCATCTGCATTCATCAGGGATATTGGTCTGTAATTTTCTTTTTGGGCAGCATCTCTGTCTGGTTTTGGTATCAAGGTGATGTTGGCTTCATAAAAGATGTTTGGGAGTGTTCCCGTTTTTTTCAATTTCATGGAAGAGCTTGGCTAGGATTGGTAGTAGCTCCTCTTGAAAGGTTTGAAAGAATTCACTAGTAAATCCATCTGGGCCTGGGCTTTTTTTTTGAGGGGGGGCAGATGTTTGATTACAGTTTCAATTTCCTCAATAGTAATGGGGGTGTTTAGATATGCTACATCCTCCTTACTTAACTGTGGAAGGTTATAAGTGTCCAAAAATTTATCCATTTCTTCTAGGTTCTCATGTTTAGTAGAATAAAGTTTCTCAAAGTAGTCTCTCATTACCATTTGTATCCCTGCAATGTCTGTAGTGATCTCCCTCTTTTCATTTTTAATATGGGTTATCAGATTTCTCTTTCTCTCTTTCTTTGTGAGTTTTGACAATGGTCTATCAATCTTGTTTATTTTTTCAAAGAACCAACTTCTGCTTTCATTGATTTTTCGGGTTGGTTTTTAGTTTTCTACTTCATTGATTTCTGCTCTCAGTTTTGTTATTTCCTTCTGTCTCCCTATTTTTGGGTCCTTTTGTTGAGCACTTTCTAATTCTATGAGCTGCATCATTAAGTTATTTAGGTAGGCCCCTTCTTTCTTCCTGATGTGTGCTTGCAAATCTATAAATTTTCCTCTTAGGACGTTTTTGCTGTGTCCCATAGATTCTGGCAGTTTGTGTCTTCATTATCATTTGTTTCCAGGAAAGTTTTGATTTCCTCTTTGATTTCATCTTGAACCCACTGGTTGTTCAGTAGCAGGCTGTTTAATTTCCAACTGTTAAAGTTTTTCTTCTGTGTGCCTTTGTAGTTCACATCTAATTTTAGAGCCTTGTGATAAGCAAAGATAGTCTGCAAAATTTATATCCTGTTAATTTTATGAAGGTATGTTTTATGTGCCAACATGTAGTCTATCCTGGAGAATGACCGATGTACATAGGAGAAGAATGTGTATCCAGGTTTTTTGGGATGGAGTGTGCTATATATATCTACTAGTCCTCTTTCTTCCATTACTCTTTTCAGGGCTAGTATGTTTTTGTTGGGTTTCAGTCTGGTTGACCTATCAAGTGTTGAGGTCTCCCACAATTATTGAGTTATTATTGATGTCTTCTTTTAGATTTGTCAGTAATTGTACTAGATAATTTGCTGGTCTCTCATTAGATGCATATATATTTAATAGTCTGATATCTTCCTGTTGCACATATCCCTTGATTAGTACTAGTGTCCATCTTTGTCCCTTACAACTTTTCTGAGTATAAAGTTGGTGTCATCAGATATTAATATGGCCACCCCAGATTTTTTAAGGGTGTTGTTTGCTTGGATGATTTTCCTCCAGCCTTTGATTCTGAGTCTGTGTTTGTTCTGACAATTTAGGTGTTTTTCTTATAGTCAGCAGAAGGTTGGATTCATCTTTTTGACCCATTTTGCCACTCTGTGTTTTTCAGTTGGTGAATTTAGTCCATTGACATTGAGGGAGATGATTGTCATAGGATTTAATGCCATCTTTGTAGATAAGTTTGCTGTGTTTGTTGATCTCTCTTGTCTTAAAGTAGACCTTTTATTTTTCATTTAAGGCTGGTTTTTCATCTGTGAAGTTTCTGAGCTGTTGTTTATCCATGAAACTATGTATCTTTCCTTCAAACCCAAATGTGAGTTGGGCTGGGTGCAGTATTCTCAGTGAGGCACCCATTTCATTCAGTCTTGCCACAATATCTTACCTCTGTCTTCTGGCCTTGAGAGTTTCTTGTGACATGTCTGCTGTAAGTCTTAGGGATGCTCCTTTGAATGTAATTTTCTTTTTGATCTTGCTCCTTTCAGTATTCTATCTCTATCTGTGGGATTTGTCATTGTAATGAGGATGTGTCTTGGGTGTTTTTCTTTGGGTCTCTTTTAGCTGGTACTCTTCGGGCATGCAGGATTTGATTGCATGTAGTCTTTAGCTCTGAGAGTATCTCTTTGATGATGCCTTTGACAGTTGATTCTTCCTGGAGATCTCCTACCTGGGCCTTTGTGCTCCAATGATTCTTATGTTTTTTTTTTCTGTTGAGTTTAACAAAGTGTTTTACTTTCATCTGTTCACATTCCTTGAGTACTTTTTCCATTGTCTGATCATTTCTCTTAAGGTTCTTTTCCAATTTCTTCTGCTGTGTTGAGTTTTTCTGCATCTCATCTTCCAGCATGCCAATTCTGTCCTCAGCACTGTTACCCTGCTGGCGAGGCCATCCACTGAGGTTTTCAGTTGAGCTTCCATGTTTTTCAGATGTTATTTCAGTTTGGAGTTTTCTGATTTCTGTCTTTGTGTTCTGTTCAGATTGATCTATGCTTTCTTTGAGTTCTACAAATGTCTTCTTTATTTTTATTCTAAACTCCTTTTCTGAGAGGTTAATCAGATGGTATTAATTTTTTAGGTCATCCGCGCTATCGTCTTCATTCTCTGTTCATGGTGTTTGCCTGCGAGGCTTCCCCATTGTCATGCTTGTAGTGTGGTTTTTTCTTCATGTTGTGGTGAGGTTCATTGGTTAGAAAGAGTGCGAGGCTGTGAAGCTAAGCCGAGCAACCATGCTCTTCTGGAGCCTCTGGTATAGCTATTTTTGGGCCCTTTTTGGCTCACTCCCAAGAGGTTCAGGAGTCAGTACAGTGTAAAAACTTGTACAGGCAATACTTACAATTTCTCACAGTCGAGAACCTCTGAGTGGGCATAGATATTCCCAGCCTGATGTCACAAACATGGGACTTTCCTTTCTGCAGAATACTGTGGATAGCCAGTTTTCATGGTTGGACATAGTTATTTGGTGTTCTGGCCCTTGGATGAGCCTCTGGTAGAGCTATTTTTCTGGGCCTTTTTGGCCCACTCCTAAGAGGTTCAGGAGACAGAACAGTGGAAAAACATGTACAGGCAACACTTATAGTTTCTCACATTCGGGAAGCACTGGGCGGGCGTAGATATTTCCAACCTGACATCACAAACGGGGACTTTTCTTTCTGCAGAATACTGCGGATAGCCAGTTTTCATGGTCGGATAGAGTTCCTTAGCGTTCCAGCCCTTGGATGAGCCTCTGGGAAAGCTATTTTTTGGGCCCTTTTCGGCCCACTCCCAAGGGGTTCAGGAGACAGGACAGTGGAAAAACACGCATAGGCAACACTTACAGTTTCTCACCAAGCCCATAGGTTTCTGAACATTTTGACTTTCTTTATTCCTTTGTATTTATAATAAGCTCTTTTCCAAACACATTCATTTCTTGTAGTATCATGGCCAAGTGTTGCCAACTACATCATTTACCAAATTTCAATAATGGTTGATGGTTGTAATGATGTTGATGATGATGATATGACAAAGTCGACAGCAACCCTAAAATTGCAATGTCTTAATATGAAGAATTATGCAATAAAGGTTCTCGTTTTATTGAATATACTGGGTTCAACTAGTTGCAGAAGTGGACCTAGGTTTCAGTTGCCAATTCTGAAAGGGAAGAGGTCATAATTAACTTTGACTTCCCTATAAAACTTCCATCCATTAAGAAGATAAGCTTCTTTTCACATTTCATCAGAATATTCTACAGCTATGTTCACCTTTTTGAAAGCAAAGTAGCATACCGCAAATTTGTAACTTCTAATAGAGGGAGAATCAGGAGTTATCTAGCTGTCAGTGCCAATTACAATTATACTATGTTGATGAAAGATATTTAGAATAATACTTCTGTTAGTTCTTCTCCCCCCAATTAATGTATGTGTGAAGGATGCTCATCTGTAAGAGTCATCATATTATTAATCTTTTTTTAAATTGTCTACTTCTTTGCTTTTCTGTTTTCTGAAATTCATAAGTTTCCTTTACAGGTAAGACTGTGTGTGATATATTACCACTATTTAGAAAACTCTAGACCTAAATCCAATGAGGGAGTTTTGACTTATGTCCTAAATTGTTCATTCTGTCACCTGTCCTAATCTAAAATGAGAATGCTGAGGATTATCTATAATTACAGGTATGAGCTATGTAATTTCTTTCTGGATGTGACCATGATTTTCATATTTGTAGTTTTTTTACTTTGAAAATATTATTAAACTATCTTCTATCTCAATATACTTAATATGTTAGGAAGTTACAGATATTCATAAAGAGATTTTATGTTATCTTGTTTTATATTACTGTTATTGTCTATTTGGGAAGCTTAGGGCATACCCAGTCCTAACATCAAACTTGGTGTTCAGGGACCAATTTGGGTGGTGCTCTAAGAGACCAAATATACTGCTGGGGATTCAGAACAGAGTTGGCCATATGCTAGGCAAGCACCTAAATGCACATACTGTTTACTCTAGTCCTGTTGTATGATTTAAAGTAAATGGAATTCAACCCAGCTGATCCCAAAGCCATAATAAATTTGTTTCCACTCAACTACATTAGTCCATATACTCACAAAATGTAATCTACATATCTTTAAGATCATTGAAAGGTTTTAGTGCTAACTGCTCTACATATATTATTGATAAATAATTATCAATAATATCATTAATTATCTTAATTAATGATTAACGATCTCGATTAACTTTTAACAATGTCACCACTGTTATTTTTGTTCATCTTACAAAACAATGAAACATATACAAGTTATGGGAAGTTGAAAGAAAATATTAATATCACCCTTTAAATAGTTCCACTCCCTCCATTTTTAAATAAGCATATGCTTATATTTATACAGGATAAGATTTCTTGAGGGAATGTTGATCTCTAGAGAAAGTAAAAACTTACCCTTGCACTACTCATAGGGTATATTTTAAATTGCTTTTACCTTCATGTGTGCAGAAGGGAAGACACCTTCCCTTTTTACTGAAAGATTCTAATTCCATGTGATTGTAAATCCAACGTTTTAAACCACTAAACTAGGTTATGGCACAGTATGCAAAACTGCCTCTTTGAATTCTCTGTCCCCAGCACCACATTTCACACTTGGCGAACATTCCATAAATGTTAGTAGAATTAAATGGGCTCTTAGTTTGGTAAAATGGTGATTAAACGTGGCTGCTTAAAAATGAATTACTCGACTACACTGAGTATATTTAAAAATTCTTGCTCTATTTGTATTTTGCACTATATTTCATACATTTAAGTCTGACTTTCCCCTCGTTAAACTTCAATAGCTCACCTATTATTACCAGATAAAAACAAATCTGGTAGTTTAAAGCATTATCTTTTCATAGTTTTTTTCCTCCTATTTCATAAAGAAAATAAAGTGGGTTGAAGGGAGTAAAATTACTTATTATGCATATACTAGTAAATTGTGTATTATAGAGTAGATTGCCCTATTTAATACTGCAAAAGCTAATGCTGAATCCAGGGCATAGATATTACTATTATTTCTATTTTACAGATGGGACCAAAGAATGAATTTGGACAAGTAATTAGTGGAGGTAATGTATTAACTGTGGGATTTTGCCCTGGTCTCTAGTATTAATAGTGGAGATAGGAAATTGTAAACACATTTTAAGGATATTCACAAGAGAAGTTTTTTTTTTAAAAAGTGAGTATTATGAAAAAGCATTATAATTATTCAGAAACTATATTTGTTATGACTTGAGCAGCTGTGTAAGGAGATGATGAGCAGGTTAAAATGTGAGGTTGGAAGTATGATGTGTAACAGATTTCACTATTGCCAAGTTTCATTTGAAAATCAGACCCTAGAGCAGCAGTGATATCATTCATGTGTTGTCACACATATCTTTGTGTGATGAATAAATGAAGGTTTAGACTGTGGTCACACTATGTTCATGGGAAGCTCATTTTATTCAGTGTTATCATTGTCCTCACCTTAGAATCCATATTAAAGAAACTCCATCATAATCCATTTTTTCATGACCTCTAAAGCCAGAAATAGAGTCTTCTGTGATGGACTCCATTAAAAAAATTTCCCTTACCAAAACAGGTTACATTGTCACACTGATTTTGAGTTGAACAATCCTTGACTAATCTCATATTAATTATTTCATGTACAGGAATGGAAGACAAAACTGTTATTGCTCATAATGGCTGTCAATATGAATAGTTGAGTTAGAAAACCTATCTGTAGGTCTGGAGTTTAGGAGAGAGCTAAGAAAAAGAGTTCAAAACTATGTCGAAATGTTTTATGTCTGAGATATAACTTGCCACATTGAAGGGCCAATGCTGCAAGGATTAAGCTCATTTCTTCAGCTTTTCTGTCATCTGAGTCATTATCTACAGCTTTACGTTTGCACTCATCCCACTATTTTAATAATATTCTTTGTAAGTGCTTTTGTTATTTGACTCTGAGCAAGGTCATTTCTTATCAACGTCTCCCAAGTTTTTAGAACAATGGTTTATCATATTGAAGGCAAGTGAGCTATATTTTAATTGAGGTTTTTATTCTTGTCCTAGTATTTCTTTATCAGAATGCATGCACGGACATAAAAAAAATTCATGCCCATTAGACAATGTCTTTCTTAACAATCTCAGTGGGTCATCAAAATTGTCTGCTAAATTCAGATTGCTTTTAAGCACAAAACCCAGCTGTGAAGTTCACAAAGGGGACGTTGTTTACATCAGTTCATTTGATGAAATAATCTGAGTCACCTTTCTCTGTATCTTTCCAACACTCTAGCTTCTATGATCTCTCAGCCACCACATCACCTTTTGTTCCTTCCAGATTTGGCTCCTTTCCTGACTTCCCTTATGTTTATGCTCCACTGAGACAGAAAGACACAAATACAGTCCTAGCAGAAAGCACAAATATGGAACAAGAACAAAATTTCAGTTAAACAGATTGAACGTTGCCTGGCCTGGGACTTGTGGCTGCATCTGTTCAAGAAGGTCATTTGTAGAATTGAAATGTACTGATGCTGGGTCAGCAAAATTTGAGGATGTTCATTTCTCTGGATGGGCAAAATGCATTACTGAAGTGATGTTTTTGTTTTCATTGGCAGAATTTACTGAAAAGCTTATGTCTATCTGTGTAAAAAAGAAACATGGACATATCATAAAAATAAAATTACTATCAGCCAAGATACCCTTCAACAGATGAATGGCTAAAGAAACTGTGGTACATATACACAATGGAATATTATTCAGCTGTCAGGAGAGATGAAGTCATGAAATTTTCCTATACATGGATGTACATGGAATCTATCACGCTGAGTGAAATAAGTCAGGGAGACAGAGAGAGATGTAGAATAGTCTCACTCATCTATGGGTTTTAAGAAAAATGAAAGACATTCTTGAGTAATAACTTTCAGACACAAAAGAGAAAAGAGCTGGAAGTTACAGCTCACCTCATGAAGCTCACCACAAACAGGGATGAGTTTAGTTAGAGAAATAACTAAATTTAGAACTATCCTAATAATGAGAATGTACGAGGGAAATAGAAAGCCTATCTAGAGTACAGGTGGGGGTTGGGTGGGGAGGAGGGAGATTTGGGACATTGGTGATGGGAATGTTGCACTGGTGATGGTGGTGTTCTTTACATGACTGAAACCCAAACACAATCATGTACGTAATAAATTTGTTTAAATAAAAAAAATTAAAAAATTACTATCAAAAGTCATTGGTAGAAACTACTAACTAATCATAATAGGAGTACTTAATCAGTTGTTTATTGTATATAGGATCTTTCTAAATAAAAAAACATAAAATGTATCTACTCTCATTATATTAATGGCTTTCTTTTCTTTTTTTTTAAATAGTTTTTATTTTGACCAAAGTGGATTAAAATCTTTCACAGTAATATTTTAGGTACATTGAATCAGGGGCATTCCCACAACCAATGTTGTTCTCCCTCCATCCCTGTTACCAGCATGCATCCCATATCCTCCTCTTCTTCCCCCCAGGGTGCTAGTATAAGTGGTCCCCTCTGTGTATAGCTTGTTGTCTATTAGGTATTGATTTTGTTGTCATTAGCTTTGGATTTGGTGTTTAAGTCTGATTATTTTTTTAATTTTTACTCAATGTTTACATGCCTGTTCGGTCTTGATACCATCCATTATTTCTCTCTCATATATTCACGATTTTCTTTAAAAAAATCTTTTTTTTAGGGCTCTCAAAGAACATCTTTAAATCATTATATGGGTAGCAAACATTGAGCTATGCTTCTAAACATGAAGGGATAATGTATTATTTATATAAGTTTTTCTCAAGACTCTGTAAGTCAGTGCTACTTATGCCTGTGGTATCCTTGCCTGTGGTAACTGTGGTAGCCAAGGCTTGAGGTTCTTGAGAATAAGGAATGGTTTAGAGCATTTAGTTCATTTAGTTTGATGTTAAACTCAACTCTCTTGTTCCACAACTTCAAAAATAGTTTGTGAAATATTTTATTTTTTGGTTCACTATTCTCCGGACCAACTTCTCTTCATATCAAAATGGAAGCAGATCTTCTTAGTTATAAATATTTACATAAAAGAGAATGCACATGTTATGCAAACACATTATAATATATAATATATGGACATTTGGATGTATATTAAAAATTTAATGAGTACCAAGTTACACACATTAAAATTATTTATATGTTGTGCATACTATATTATGACTCTAACTTAGGAATATGAACATAACAATAAATTAATATTTTAGGTAACATAATGCATAATCATCATATCTTTCACATGCTAAAGGACTTAAAGGAAATTGCTTGCAGTTGTGGAACCTTATTATGTACTGGTGTAAAAATTATACTTTTGAACAAATAAAAGATAAATTCTAAAAACTGTAGAAGACATTATTTACATAGTTGTTGATAAAGACTTCCATGCATATAATGTTCCAAATCCAACTGTATTAGCAGCATATACATCACTCTACCAACATCTCCAGATTACCTACCACCTTTCAACCTGCTCCTTGACAGAAACCAATTTTTGTTTAGTTATTATGGTTTGGATTACATGCTTATAGTATAGATGACTTTAATTGATCATATTTGGATATATAGACTTTATTTATCCACATTAGCAGAGTCCATGGCTCCTTAATCTCTACCCTGTTTTACCTCCTAACTACTTCTTAACTAAACTCCTATTTTTCTCATTTCCTGGCATTTCTGTTCTTATAATCAATACACACTTATGTTAATCATTATTAGCATAAAACCATGATATAGAAGCATTCCAGGTGTCAAATTGCTGATGAATGTTTAAGGAAGTCATGGTATTTATACAAAATGGAGTACTACACAGCCACAAGGAAAGATGAAATTACACAGTTTGCTGCAACTTGAATGGTATCACACTGGTTTTATACTATCTCATGTAAAATGAGGTAATTCAAAGGACAGGAAAAATGCCAAAAATTGCCACTATATTTTTTTTGTTTTTATTTTGATCATATTGGCTTACATATCTTTCACAGTAGCATTTTAGGTACATATTAACATCAAATCAGGGGAATACCCATCACCAAATTTGTCCTCCCCCATCCCCGTTCCCTTCCTGTAACTCATATCCCCCATCATCCCCCCGCCGGGCTGCTAGAGTAGATGGTCCCCTCTGTGTCTAGCTTACTATTAGAGATCATATATCTGTTTGGTCCTGATACCCTCCCTTGTTTACCTCTCTATTAGAGAGATTGAACTCGATCATTTGAGTTATGTGGTTTCATTTGAAGGAAAGAAAAGCAATAGAAATGGGTAAAAATAAGAAAAAATAAAAAAATAAAAAATAAGTAAATAAAATAAAATGAGTTGAAAATAAAATAATACTTCTAGAGGCTTTCAACCTCAGTTTGAGAGAGGACATGTAAAAGGTAATTAAAACACCACATCAATACAGAAAGAAATATCAAATTAATTTTCCAGTGAGCACTACAGCAATAAAGACAAGCACCACACAATAGTCTCAGTTCTGAAATCATACCATGCCAGAGTTCAAAAAAGAAAGAGAAAGATAAAATAAAGTAAAATAAAATTGGAGATATCAACTTCAATATCTACACCAAAATAAAGACGTCAATAAAAATCGATCAATCAATAAATATATATGTGGAAAAATGATTATTTTGTGCTTTATTTTCTTTTTCCCCCCTGCACAGGCACAGTAATTATTGGGGATATTGTAGAGGGAATTCCCTTGGCCTAGGAGATACAGGGTTTCTCCACCCCTGAAGTACACTGTTTTGGGATTAACTATAGTCTCCTTGCATGATCATTTACTCTCCCCTTGGTGCTTTTGTGGTGAATGGAAGAATTCTGCTTCGTCATGAAAGGTAAAATCAGACCTCTGTATACAGAGATCTTGGTGTCTGTACAGCTCAAGGAATGGAGCTTATGATGAAGTCTTTCTTTGTGGTTCTAGCAGTTCTGCTTCTTCAGTGTTGTTTTAATCCATCTTCTGTAGTTGGTGGTCTTGGTTATTATGTTGCTCCTAGGATGGAGCCTGAGATAGAGTCTTTCATTATGTTTCCAGAAGACCCGTTCACTTGTGATTGTCTCAGTCAGACCTCTGGAATTGGAGATCTTGTTTGTTGAACAGATCGTAAACCAAAAGCTAGGCTAGAGCTTTTTGTTGTTGTTGTTGTTAGTCCCGAATACTTGATAGAATAAAATGACAAGGGGAATGGACATATCAAAGATACTTTAATCTGGTTATAGAATCAAATATCAACAATTATTTAGCTCCTTTTTGACCAACTGAACTGTTTTGGAGATAAAAAATTGCACTAAAATTCTGGCTCAAATAAAAAAAGAAAAAAATTCTAGCTCGATAGTTCTTTGTCTATACAATTTGAAAACTTTGAGATCATGACTTACTTATAATGGAAAAGAAAACAAAAAATAAAGAAGTATAAACCTAGAAGTCTTCAACAATGACAGGTGATAATGCTTCTGTAGAAATTATTTTAGCTTAATGGAATAGAGAATGTTGGAGGGGAGGAGGTTGAGGTATCCTGGGGAAAAATTAGCACTATATAGGACTAAGAAATAATATTGGTATTCGAAGATAAAGATGTGATTTTTATGCAAATAACTTTAGGCATTTTATTTCCTTGTTAGCAAAATAATAACAACATAAATCCTATGGTATATATTTTTGTTAAATACTCTGAGAGTTTTTAATAAATTATCTATCAATTTTTAAGTCAATCTTATAATAATCTTGTTTATAATCTAGAATAAAAAACACTATCAGAACTTTCCTAAGAATTACTGAAGATCTAACCAAATGACAATTCTATATTGACTTGGGGATTAGAGGTGACTTTGTGGAAACAGACTTTGAGAAGTAAAAGTATATAGACATGATAATCTAAGACAACATTCCAAGGGAACAACCTAAAAGTAATTATGGGAATCAAAAAATGAATAACACACAGGAGAGTTTGGCAGGGCAGCCATGGAGGTGCCCCTGCTGAAATTACTTGGTAAGGTGAACTGCAAAACAAAACATTCTCAACATATTTTTGGGAATCAGTATGCATTTCTCCTCCAGTCCCTAGGTATAGGCTTCTTGGATAAATTGAAGGAACATTTCCTATTACTGAATTGAACATCTTAAAAAACAGCTGTATCTTTATCAAAAGACAACATAACATTAATTTCTAACTGGTCTCAGGAACTCATGTAAAATGTATGGGCTGCTTTTTAATTTTCTCTTGTGCAGGTGGCATGCCGTGGTGGGGGTGAGGATGTGGAGGGAAGGAAGTTTGCAGCGCAAACACTTAAGTCACGCAGACCCATGCATGGAATGACCTTGCTTGCATGCCAAACTTTAGGCAGAACAATAATGAGAAGGTAGCAGAACTAATCAATTTGGAACAGGGCCCATTCCCTCCATCATTCAGGCCACTTAGAATGCAGGCAGTGTCCTGAGCTTTTCCCCAAGCTTTTGCCCTTTGAACACAAACAGAATGCTTTCTCTTATATAACTCAATGGAAAAAAAATAGGTTTGCTACCTAAAATACAAGCAAATTTAGTCTCTACTAATATAACCATTTCTTTTTGAAATACTTCCTCTTCAAATTATTCCTTTTATATATATTTTAATTTTTAAACTTTATTGATCAATTGATTGGTTGATTTTTGAACCACACCCGGGGGTATTCAGGGGTCACTCCTGGCTTTGCACTCAGAAATCTCTCCTGGCAGGCAGGGGGACCATATGGGATGCCGAGAATCAAATTGGGTCCCTTCTGGGTTGGCTGCATGCTAGGCAAATGCCCTACTGCTGTGCTACCTCTCTGGGCCTGTCTTTTTTTTTAAAGACAAGTTAGAGTATGAAAATTATCTTTCCTAAACAAACTCCATACTCTAAATAGCCCTTCTAATCCAACAGTATAGCAAGTGTCCTCAGAACATTTCTCTGAACCTCTATTTACTTACCTGCTTAATGGAGTACTGGTAAGAGAAAAGGGGATATGTGTATAAAGTGCTTACCAAGTGTTCTTAATGAGAGTATTTTAATTTGTCTTTCTAAATAGAGTTGCTTTTGAAATTTATTTAGCTCTAACTCATCAGTCACATCACATTTCTTAATATTTCTTTTTTGGTTTTTTGGGCCACACCTGGTGGTGTTCAGGGGTTACTCCTGGCTGTCTGCTCAGAAATAGCTCCTGGCAGGCACGGGGGACCATATGGGACACTGAGATTCGAACCAACCACCTTTGGTCCTGGATCGGCTGCTTGCAAGGCAAACGCCGCTGTGCTATCTCGCCGGGCCCTCTTAATATTTCTGAGTCTTGATTTTTCCTTTTATTAAATAAGAATTTATTTAATATATAGTCACTGAAAATTCAGTGACTATAAACAAATATATATTATATATATATTTAGCTTATTTCACATCTGTATTTTTCACATCTCTTTTTAAAGTAAATATGATTTTTGCAGTTCTGAATTTTAAGAATTGAAAGATTAGTTAAGGCATCATATATTCAAGTCAAAACTATGGAGTCTGATGATTCCTTTTAATATGGTCTCAGGATCATGATATTGGAAACTAAACTTCTGGACGTTCTCAGACTTCACTGAGAAACAAATTTTTATCCTGTCTGGATGCTATTGGTGTGAACCCCATATTTGGTGTCTAGGATATTTTACCTTCCCAAATTGCTGATACCAGATAGTTCAGGAGAGTGCCCATCCCTTGTAATATCAAGTGGCTATTGTTAATTATATTAATCAGTCATGCCTGACCACATACTGTAATAAACATATTTGTTTCTAACATATGCTAAGGATGTAAATTAGATTACAAATAGAGATATATTTTGCTTTAAGATTTCCAAATCATGACATGTCAATATAGAGACAAGTCTTTATAGCAAAGTGAAAATACTAATATTTCCTTCTGTTTATCGCCAGCAATTGGAGGGATAGTCTATTGTGTCAATAGAAATACAAATATAAAAATTCTACACTAGGGGCTGGAGTGATAGCACAGTTGTAGGGCATTTGCCTTGCACAAGGCTGACCTATGAAGAACTGCATTTCTAACCCTCTGGCGTCCCATATGTTCCCCCATGCCAGGAGCTGTTTTTGAGTGCTTAGCCAGTAGTAACCCCTAACCATCACCAGGTGTGGCCCCCCCAAAATTCTACAATAGTTTTAGTGCCTTTAAGAGATAAATTTAAGTAGCTTTAAGTTATATAGAAGACATACGTATTTGAGTCAATATCAGATTACTTATGTTTTCATCATAAACAAAGATAAAAACATATACTTTGCAACATTACTTTATTTCTAAATTTTTAGTCCTTGTGTTAGGGACACTAATAACTTATCAAAAGCTGAGAGGTCTCCTAAAAATGGAAACAAAGATAAATTGTGGAACAAATGTATCACTAAGCCAGATGCTTAAAGAGAAGGAAATCAATGAGCAGGGAAGTTCTAACATGCTAATATGAGTTCTATATATGTCAGTTATTTTCCCCATATTTATTAAAAGTGATCCTAACAATAAACCTAGAGTGAGACTTTTATTAGTATATTATTTTAGGAAATGAAGATGCTAAAAATTTAAGATAAAATTGATTTGACCCCTTAGGATATGCTAGGCCAGAATAGAACTGCAATGCGTAAAAGATTCGCTTTCTAAGGATGGTGTGCTTTGCTATGCAGAAAAAACTGTTTAAAGTCAATTATGATGACTTCAGGTAAGCACTATTGGAAGTAGAAGTCATATATGCACTAACTTATGATGGCCTATAAAGGTAAAGAAAGTTAAAATGCAGAAATATTGGAAATATTGGAAATAAGGATTCCTTGTTAATTAGAATGGTCTTTTCATACAATTAAGAGAAGAAAAAAGAAAGCATTCCTTCCTTCTCCTTCGTTCCTTCCTTCCTTTCTTCTCCTTCCTTCCTTTCTTCTCCTTCCTTCCTTTCCTTCCTTCCTTCCTTCCTTCCTTCCTTCCTTCCTTCCTTCCTTCCTTCCTTCCTTCCTTCCTTCCTTCCTTCCTTCCTTCCTTCCTTCCTTCCTTCCTTCCTTCTTTCCTTCTCCCCCCCAAAGAAATATTTTGTTTCAATGTTTTATTTCCACTTTCTACTTGAGTGTCCAAGGAAAGACAATTTAAGACCACTCATCACTCAGTAATTCCTGTCCCTCAGGGTTCTGAGGAGCTGGAGCTCCGGGCCTCAATAGTGGGCTTGAAATTCAGTCAGATAGATGCTCTTGACTAGGAGCTTTTGGAACCTCAAGTCAGCCTGCAGCTGTAATTCGAATGGCTGTGAACTATGATTGAGGCATTTCATTTACCCTGAAATTCTTTCTTCATTCTTCCTTCATCTGGACATTTCTAATTGTCGCCTTTTCTAACTCTCTTTGGAAAGAGACACCAGAAACCAGACAGAACCTCCCATAAGCATTATTGTGAGACAATATATATCTGTGAAAATTTCCCCATGCCTGACTCCACTTCATAATATCCAGAGAGTGAACATCTTTGCTCTGTGGGTTGGCAATAGTCACTTCACACAGAGGAAAGACTGTGCCACATAAAAGAATAGCCGGTAGATTGACTTTAATATTGGGTGTTTGACATTAACACCTATAGCCAATAGGAGTGCCAGGTCAGAAAGATGGTACTCCTGTAGAATATGACATCAGGATTAGACAGGTTTTCAGCATTAACAAAGACATAAGCTGCCAGTCAAAGATTTTCTCATGTACTTTTTAGATCTATGATTTGTCTTTTGCTAAGGTGGATGCTCTTCCATTTGGAAGTGAGGGTTGCTGCAAATGGGGTAGCTGAGAAATTCTCTTCCTCTATTTGTAAAACACAAAGAATTGGGACATTGTGAAAATTTCCCTTAAGTTTCTACACCACGACCACAAGCAACACTATACAAACCTCTCTCTAGGTCTCATGGAAAGATAGGCTTTTCTATAGCCAATTCAGTTTGTGATCAATTAATTAAGAAACTCTTCTTAAGATTCTACTATGACAAGATGTCAGTATGTACTGCCCTTTAGAAGCACCATGCTTATTATATTTTATATGTCAGAATTTTTATTTTGGTAGATCAGTGATTAGATCCCTAAGGCCATGTTCAAGAGTTGAACAGAAGGGCCCAATTATATTCTATGATATCATCAAGAAATAATCTGTGTGTCCTCAAGTGATAATGCAATTCAACCATATCTCCTCTCAGTGTTATGACCAGTTGCCACAGCATAGCATGAGACATTTAAAAGATTTTGGCTGAGAAAAAAAATATCACAAAGCTCCATTTGGATTAAAAAAGTCTTCCCATTTTATTTAAGTTTCAATTTACTAACCCCAACCCAAAATGATCCAACAAAAATATTTGGAGTTAGCATGATTCAGGTCTTGTGTGAGATGACTAAACTTTCAAAAGATAGTGGTTTTCCCCTGGTATCTATTGATTAATCTAGTGGATGAGACTAACAAGAAATTAGAGAATTGCAATTCACCGTGAAGGAAGAAATATGATGAGCAAGTATCTGATGTGATGAGACCACAGAAGAATTATACTGTCTTTCAGACTTACAGATCATATTTTCTTTGCCAAAGAATATGAAGTCTAGGCAGAGAACTGAAAGATGATTATGAGACAGCTAAACTGAACTCTTCCAAATATAGGCTTAATCTCCATCTGCAGGAAAACATTAACTTTGGGTCTTCAAGAAATTCAGTAGAGATTATTCCGGAGATCTTAAAGCTGATGGAATGAGGCTAGAGCAATGCAATTGCTAGCAATTCAGCCAGTCACTCTGAGATATTCAACCCTCTCTTATTATCAGTAGAAAATAAATGAATGGTTTAAGCAATTAAAGACAGTCAAATTCTTTCTGTTTTAATTGTTTAAATAATGTGAACACAATATTGTCAGTGCTTATATTTTCATGTACACTGTTATTGCCTCCCCACTACTATCCAAACATCTAAGACCACTCACCACTTTATCATGGCTCACTGCTTAGAAATATGTTTTATAATCTCAGGTCAAGTTTTGTCATTATGAAAATTATCTATTTTTTATTTATAAGGAAGCAAGTGAAGTCATTCAGTACTTCTTTCTATCTAACTTATTTCACTAAACATAATGTCTTCCAGTACCATTCAAGTTGCAAAACACTTCAAACTCGATCCTCTTTTATAGCTACATAGTGCTGCACTGCGAATCTCATACCTTTTTTTTCTTAACCCCTTTTTTCTTTTGTACATTTGGAATACCACCATATTCTTGTATTGTAGTAAGCATTGCAATTAACACAGGTGGGAAATATTTTAAAATGCTTTTTTTAAATTTTCATAGCAAATGCTAATAAGAGAAATCAAACAGTCATATAGAAAAAAACTGTTTATTTTTGAGACATATCTATATTTCTTCCTGAAGAGAATTAGTCAAATAGCATTCATAATTTAAAAAAAATGTCTCGTAGTGCAGATGAATGAAAGCAGTAAACCAAGAGCTGATTGGCAATAAATGAGAAGAATGCAAGGGAGAAAGAAGTGCAGAATGATACAGCTTGAGGCTCATAATATAAGAATGTTTTGCATGAAATTTAGCCCCTTCATTACATTGCTTAAACAAACATGGGAAGATGTGTATGATGTCTTTAAATGATTTCTCAATGCTGAATAATATGCGCTCTTTTTATCTCAATAACCTAATCAATATATTATCATATTAATCTATTCTTGTGTTCTATCTTCAAACATATATTTGCTGAGGAGTTATTAAATGCAAACTACCAGGACACAATAGAGTTAATGGTGAAGAGATATAGACCTTGTTCTCACAAGTGTACATGCATTTCAGTCAATGTAAAATAAGTCAACCAATGGAAATGTAGCATCTATCAATTTCATATCACATGGAATGGTGAGACCTGGCTCTAGAAATAAGGGGTCAGAAAAGATGTCTCGGAGAGGTGACATTTGTGCTGAGAACTTAGTTCTGAGGAACTTCTGTTAATAATTGTATGAAGGATGTTCTAGGAGACATTAAAATAAAGTTCCTTAAAAGTGACTGTTTTATTTAATATCACAACCCATCACACCTGGTCTACTTGACATTTTCCTCATTAATACTTATTTTCTTTCTCTTATTTTCAAAGAGGCTGAAACTTTCTAAATTTGGTAAACTTTATCTTTCATCTATTTTTTGTATTGACTAATTCTATTAGATTATAACTTTTAAGAGGGCAGGGAAATTAATCTGTTCAGTTTTACAATTTTTTTAAACCATGTAGAGATTCTTGCATATACCTAATTCATATCTTGTGTAAGCATATAAAAGATTGCCTAATAAGTAGAAGGTGCAGAAATGAATATAGTAAAACACTTCTTGAGCCTATCATTTGAAACAGAGAGAAATAATTTGAATGTTATTTGAAATAGAGTAAAAAATTAAGACATATAGAACTATTTTGACCAGTAAAAGGGTGTTTTTTATTTCAAAAAACCATCTAATGAAGGTTTGAAGTGGAGAAATAAAGAAATTGAATTTAATTTTCTGTGTGAACGAATTTTAGGGAGTGAGGTTAGTAGAAGCTAAAAGTTCTGCTAGGGAGTAAAGCTATCAGTGACCCATAAGTCCATTTTCTTAGCCATAATGGATTGCTCAATGTTCACTATGCTTCAAGTACAGTCTGCATTAGCTTTACAGTAATGCATTATGGGGTTCTGCCAATTTTTTTTCTGGCATGACTTGAGGCAACAGCAGCCTGGAGCCTGGTGCAGAGCTAATCTGGGGGAGCATCTTTTATGCCAAGAAAGCATAAACATACTTCAGAGATGCAGCCTTGATTAAAAATACATGGACATTCTGTGGATCTAAGCTGAAGACATATGGCCTTTGATTGCCTGGCATTTTCAATTCATACAAGAACATTATGGTGCTGCATTATGGATGAGAAGACACATTTCACTATCTTAAACAGAGGGACTTTATGTGCTTTTCCTCCAAGCCCACCATCCTCCATCATTTTCTACCCTTACGCAGAGATTGAACTATTCAATTAAGTTCTGATTAACTGTACTTCCAATTTTGTCACAGCAGTGCCTTCCACAGCCTCATTGTTTTCTTCATGGAGACTAAAAGAAGCTCTGTCTTCATGATGATGAACAAGCCACCAGGTCCCCTGAAGAGAAAATTCCCTTCCATATCTCCTTCATTCTCTATCCCTCAAAGCAACTTTTACTCCACCAAAACAATTGGGAACAAGTAAATTTTTACATAGAGCATTTCTCACAATTTTTCTGAATGTTTTCACTTGAATCTTATTACAATATTTCTTCACCTCCAGGAAACAAAATAATATAAAATATTTCATTATAAAGCAAAGCAATCAATAGGGCTAGATTTGAATCTCATTTTTTAAAAACCATTTTTTAAACTTTATTGATTGGTTTTTGGGCCACATCTGGCAGTGCCCAGGGGTTACCCCTGGCTCTGCACTCAGAAATTGCCCCTGGCAATCTGGGGGACCATATGGGATGCCAGGAATCAAACCAGGTCACTCCCTGATCAGCCGCATGCAAGACAAACGCCTTACTGCTGTGCTATCTCTCTGCCCCCTAGATTTGAATCTCAGTTCGATCAACTACAAGATCCTGGGTCAAGTTAATTGATGTCTTTCATTCTCAAATATTTTCAGTCATAAGAATAATTATGATATACTGTTACAGGGTAGATATCATTAACCTATGCTGGGGAATATATTACATAAAGACATAGCATAGTTCCAGGCACAAAAAAACTCCTTTTGGCATTCTGCTAACCATCACTTCCTATTTCTTTATACATTCTATATGTGACACATTATGAGCTATAGGTAGCAATTCAACTTTCCCCACTTCTCTGTGACATCTTTATGCATCATACAAGGCTAAAGAATTGGTCCTCTTCCATTGTCTAATGTGTGTTTTCTATATCTCATGCATGCATGTATTCAGCATGGCATAATAATTACTACCAGAGATAAAAACTGCCTGAGATTTCAGTTGATTCAAACACATACAAGCTAGGAAACCTAAAAAAAAAGTTACATTCTGCTAAATTTGTTTATTCATTTAGGAAATAAAAAGAATAGTGTCACTGGCTACATAACAAACATTCCTGTATGTATACTATGTGTATGTAACAGCTCAACCTATAAAGTTATTGATACATTAGCTGAGATGCTTACATTGCTCACAATTGACCTAGGTTGAAGCCCTGCCACCATATAGGTATTCCTGAGCACTGCCAGGAATAAGGTCTGAGAATTATCTAGTGTTAACCTCAAACACATGAACTTATAAATTTTGTTTTATAGTAATTAATGACTATAATCAAAGAAATGCAATTATGTTAATATAATTAATTATAGGATCATATTAATAAATAAGCTTGATCATTATTAACAACTGTCTTGCTCTCTAATAGTTCTTTTAGAGGCTTGACAAGTTAAGTATTATGCATGGATCTAGTCTCTCAAAGAGTCTTAATTTTTAATACATTTATTTTTATCATAACACTGAGCAAAGATGCTTTGTTACTTATAATTCATTGACGTACAGTTGCCAGCACTACTGTTTTTTCTGGTACTGTCCTAGAATTAATACTGAAATTCAGTATGCAGGAAAATCCTTCAATCCTGAGTAAACTTGGATAGTTGACTACCCTGGGCAAATGAAGGAAATTAAAACTTCCAACTTGACATGCAGTGGGGGGACAATTAGACTTAGATGCAAAAGAAATAATAAGCAATTACTTAGTATGAAAGCACACTACAGATTTTGCAGAAATGATCGGAACAAAACAAACAAACAAACAAACCCCATATTTGGAAAAACTTTGACCCTAGGAACATAAATCAGATAATCTGGCTTTGTGCTGTAGAAAATCAGAGCAAGCAAGGTGTTAATACTGACTATAAACACGACATTCTTAATTTGGCAAAACTGAAACAGTATTTTTATAAGGAAATCAAGCAAGTATTGAGTACATGCTATGTACCAGGCTTTCAAGAAGGTTTTATATGACCTCATTTATTTTCTTCCACAATTCAGTCCAGTAGTTTTTAACCTTTATTTTTGCATATCAGAATACTCAAGTATTAGTTCAGTTTTATGTTTCCCATAAATAGCCTCCACTCAATTCAATTGATCTGAATTAATTGAGCATGCATACTTAGATTTAAACAATATTTCCAGTTATTAGAGAGACTATTTCCTCCCTTATACTTGCTACCCTCACTTCAGGTCACAATATAAACTATTAGGAAACAAAGTCTTTAGAGATGGAAATTTAGGGTGCACTATGTACAACTTTGTAAATATAAAGCGAATTAAATGTAAAGTGTTGAATTAAGGCAAATATATTTATATTATATTTATATTTATATTTATTATATTTATATTTTATTGTCTAATGTGTGTTTTCTATATCTCATGCATGCATGTATTCAGCATGGCATAATAATTACTACCAGAGATAAAAACTGCCTGAGATTTCAGTTGATTCAAACACATACAATTATATTATTATAATAATATAATAATACTTATTATTATAATATAATAATATAATAATTATATTTATATTCTAAATATAATAACTACAATTTTCCAAGAAAAGACTCAAAAAATAGAGTACTTCATCTATACAGCTATAGCTATGTAACAACAGAAACAAAGACATGTGCTATGAGACAAGACATTCACAGCAACTAAAAAATCAGAAGCAAATGATAAAAATAACTAAAAATAAGACTCAAATGAACAACTATAAGAATGTCAGGCTGAGAAACTCCTAACTGAGAGACTAGAGATAAGTATTTGATTTTCCATATTGTGAAGAGTACTTTGAATTCAAACTACTGGTTTTCAGAAATATAGGAAATACATTTTTATTGTAGTCCTCTTCTTTGAAGAAATTGTTTGTAAAAGTCACAGAAATTAATCTAACAAGTAATTCTAATTTTCAATCAAATCTGAGAACTACTGTTCTAAAGAGCTAACCCCCATGTCACGTTACGTCCCTGTTGGCCTTCAGGCCAAGGCATTCTCCAACAATAAATTTCAAATAAATTGAAGTTTTACATAGCAATGAACGGAAACATAGGAATCTACCCTGGACCTCCTTCAGGTAACTACTTTTTAAAGGTCTCAGATGACCCTTTAGGGCAATGGAGACATCACAAGCCAGAAATAATGAACCCAATCCAGCTATAACTTGAAGATATGTCTCTTTCCTTTTAAAATATTGCTCTCTGAGAATTCCAAAGAGAAGATTTTCAAAGAGAAAAGCACAATCATTACAGTTGAGAAACTGCTCTTGAAACTTATTAGCTCGTGACTCATGCTCTGAAAAGAGCTAATACCTTAATTTCATATTTCTCTGCTCAAATGCAGACCAAGGCGTAAACTGAAATGAAACTTTACACTAATGGCTTCTTAATTATACCCATCTAAAAGCAATTACCTGAGTTTTAGCAGATACAAAGTTAGGGTTGATGGGACCAGCAGATGAGAAATAAGATGAAAGGTCAGCTGCAAAAAAGGATCAGTGGAGAGAAGATAAAATACAGGGAGGAGAGAGGGCTAAAAATCCAGAGATAAGTAAAGGCTGATAAATTACTAATAATACTATTGCCTGGTTTCTAAAACAGGTATGTCCCCATTCTCCCCTGAATGTTAGAAATGAAACTCAAGGAGAAATGCTTTATTTAAAGGTAAAACTCACTAGTTCTGAGACTTTGATATACGTATATTAAATGTTCCTTATGCTGTATTTAGAACCAAATGTACTAAATTTCAGTACCATGATTTTTAAAATAAAATATTTAAGTATACCATGATTACAGTACTGTGATTTGAAGGTAGAAGTGATTTCAAGGTAGAAGTGGTTAAATAGACATTTTAATATTTTATCCTTTCTACAACAATAGAGGAGTTCAATATTTTTACAAAATACCACATAGTGTTGTGTGTTTAAGCATGTCCATGTATGTATTTGTCCAAGCAGGAAAAGATAGTTAATCCACCAAAGTACTTGGAAGTCCTACTCTGAGTAAAGCATTTTAATACGTTTCTGTTTATTCCACACATATTTCTATTCTGTTTGGATTAGAGACAATGAGCATTTACTCATCGTAATTTAAAGCACCCGAAATAAAAGCCAAGTATAAATGAGTTATTCTTATGGAAAAGGCTAGTTAAATTGATTGCATTCACTTCCATTAAAAATTTAACTGATATGGATTTTAGGAGAAACTTTGACAAGCTTCTCAACATAGATCCAAGTCTAAAATTTCTCCTAAAATCCATATCATCTTGAAATTTTCTCTCAGGGGGAATATGTTTTATTTTGGTCTCCTTAATCGCTACATATTTAAAATTTTGAATGCCTTTGGATAGGCTCTTTAATTTCTACATTGCTTCTTTATCTGCTCTGTTTGTCTCTCTGTCTCTATTACATGCACACATGCACTGAATTTGTTTTACTTTTTAATTTCAATGTTCATTAAATTTGACCCTTGAGCTTGCAATTCTCTGTACAGATAGAGTATATTCTCTTCTTGTATAGTTCTTGAAAACAGTATTAAAACTTTCAATCCTAAAACATTTTCTTATATTTAATGTCATTCTTCCATCAATTAAGTCACTAGAACACTCATTTTATTTTCAAATGTGTATACTGAATTTTTTTTGTGACCAGTTACACACTTAGGAATGTGAACTCAATACCAGATATCAGCTATTACTGGGCAGTGAATACCTTGCCTATTTTTTTTTGCAGCGATTCTAGATTCAGAATCAATAGATAAAGTTGATTTCATATCAGCTAACATTCCGTGATAGTATTTATAAAATTTTTTCAGATGATTGAATTCAATACACAATTAAACCTTTCTTCTCACAATGACAAAATTAAAAACCAACCCAACATATATTAGTTCTTTCCAGTGTTCTCTAGTCTATGAGTTAATTTGTCAATGATAATTTATTTTAATTTTCAGAAAAATAGTCTGACAAGTGCTATCTTAATTTTTCTCAGTGAGAACATTGACACAGAGATAGATGCAATTCGGAGATCAGCATAGCTTTAAGGGCTCATAATCAAGACAAAAAATGAAGTCAAATAGTAAAACATAAACCACTTATTTTTTTCTTTCTGAAATGGATTCCTGACTATGTATTGCTGGCATGGGCCTTTTACTGACTTGGAGAATGTGATTATGCTCACACCTTAATTTAGGATGTAGTTTAAAATCAGTTATGGGGGAATATTTATGGAATACTAACAGCCAGCCCCTACTTAAAACCTTTGGGGAGTAGGAGTGGGAAAAGAGAACAGTGGATTGTGGGGAGAATTACTCTTTAAACTCTGGCCTATCATAGGTCCTAATTTAGAATAGGCTGTTAGAGGCTAGAGTGATAGCACATCAGTAGGACGTTTGCTTTGCATGCAGCTAACCCAAGATGGATGTTTGATACCCGGTATCCCACATGGTCCCCTGAGCCAGGAGTGATTTCTGAGAGTAGAGCCAAAGAGTAATCCCTGTGGCCCCCACCAAAAAATAGAATAGACTGATAACTTTCATTAACTCAATTTCTTCTTTCTCCCCTTTTCTTGTCAAATACTATTAGCTATTAGATATAAGAAAGAAAAAGAATATACTTATAACAAACTTTTACATGAATTGATTATGCAAGTTGGGTACATATATATGATATGTGTGTCTTAGAAGAAAAATGAAGATTCTTATATTCATCAAATAGCAAAGAATCAAAAATCACTTTACACACACAAAAAGTAGAGAAAATAACTAATGGGGATTTTTCTAAACACATTACAATGAATAGATACATTTGTTATAAGAATTATCTTGGTGAATCTTGCTTAATACTTCACATCCTAAATTATGAAAAACACAAGTCAAATCTAAATGACAATTAAGACCTTTTGCATTATGTATATTTGTCTATCTCTTTGCTATTTATTACTCTGACATATACTAAAATTAAGTGCTGGCATTTTCCTCTGCGGGAGATGATTATTTTCCTACATAAATAGTCAGATCTACTCTGTTTCATTTTATCTTTTAATTCTCAGAGGAAATGTCATTTTCTCAACAAATGCATTTCATGTGTACCCATACAAAAATTACTCCTATACTCATTCCTAATCCCATTATTTCTGTGCTAAGGATTTAATTGCCTTGAACACGCATGTGCATGGCCACACACACAATTAAATCTTAACCATCACTGTGTCAGAGTATGACCTTATTAGAAATAGGTCTATTGAGCCACAGTTCACTAAATTTCATTTTTTGAGTAGGTTTTAACTCAATCCTGCCTTACAAAAGGGGAAGTTGGGGTATTCCATGCAGACAAAGTGCGAACAATAGGAGCAAGATACGGGATTTTTAATTCCCACAACGATGAGATGGTCCATGTTAATCACAACAGAACTAGTTGTTGGTACTTATCACTTCCTTAGAAAATAAATACACTCTGTACTGTCTTCATTCTACCACTCATTCTATTTCTTAACTCACTACTCCCTCTCATCTTATACTAGAAAGTGGGATCTCTGGGTGAGTGCCGTCTGATCTAAGATTATTGATCTTATTTATGATCTAATAAACATACAATATATAGTATATATTGGTTATAATAGGAATTATAATGACTCATTTAGATTAAGAAAAATCTAGAAATAAATTTTAGGCAAGATATAGCCATCTATCCATCCATCCATCTCTCCATCCATCCATCCATCCATCCATCCATCCATCCATCCAATCTTTTTCAATCATTAACTCCTCTTTCTCTGCCTTTCCCTCTGCCCTCTTACAGTCCTTCCTCTTTTCAACTTTGCTTGTAAGAACTACATAACATCTAGGTCACACCAGGCTTCTTTAGTCATAAATTAAAAAAATCAAAACAACAAGACCCTACCAAATTAGAAAGGACTCCAAAATATACTAGGTAGAAACTGTGAAGAATATTTTTTCTCTGAATACTCATAGGTCCATGTTTTAATTCAACATTAGTCATAAAAGAAGGTCTGAATTGACCTTCATTGACCTGAATTGGTTGGGTTATGGGCACATTTTTGGCTTAAAAACTAGGTTACTATGACCAGGATCAAGGTGGAAGTAGAGAAGCTAATAAACAGTGAAGACATTATGACTTTGTGATGACATTTGTGTGATGACTTTGTGTGACATTGTGATGGTACAGTAGCCATCACAAATACTAAAGAATTTATTAAGAAAAGAAATGAAGTATTGATGCTTAGACACCACCAAATATGTCAATACTTCTATGTAAGTATAGAAATATCATTCAATTATTGATAGAGCATCACTTTGTGATATATTTTAGGCATATTGCATTATCATTTAAACCCTTTGAAAATACATTATGATGAGTTTCAGGATCTAGTTACTATTCACCTGTGTAAAATTGACCTTTTTCACCCAATTAACCACACACTCCGTTCCAATCCTTTATATATATACATACATACACACATATGATCCAGTTTTCCTGCATCTGAGCTTTTATGGTAATAATATGAAAACATTAATTTGAAAAGGTATATGCATTTTTATACTCATTGAAGAGTTATTTTCTTGGTATTTTGGGGGGGGTCACATCCAGCAGCACTCAGGGGTTACTCCTGGCTCTATGCTCAGAAATTGTTCTTGGCAAGCTCAGGGGACCATATGGGATCCTGGGATTTGAACCACCGACCTTTTGCATGCAAGGCAAATGCTTTACCTCCATGATATCTCTCCAGCCCAGCAGCATTATTTTTAATATCCAAGGTGCAGGAAGATCTGAAGTGCTCTTGGATGGATAAATAGAAAAATAAAAAAGAGGTGGTATATATACACAATAGAATACTGCTCAGCTATAAAAACCTATTTGAAACACGTGTGCCAGTATCCTCCACCAGCATTAATGGACAAACAAATGCTTAACCAGGTTTGCCCTAATGTCTTTGCTCTGTCATTCTTCCAAGTTTTACTCCTTCAAATTCATTGTGTTGTTGATTCAGCATAAGTCAAATTTAAATTAAACTGACATGTTCTTTTTTCCACTTTTAGATGACTCATTGAATAGATTTTCAGGGCTCTATTTTTTTTCCATAGCTAAAAAGCACCCCGGACTGACCCCTTAAAGGTACAGAAGTCTGTTTAATTTAGTGGTGGGAAGGTTGCACTGATGAAAGGAGGTGCTCTTTTTATGACTGAAAGATAACTACAAACATGTTTGTAATCATGGTGCTTAAATAAAGGCATCATTTAAAAAAATTAAAAAACAGGTTTCTGAGTAGAGATCTGAGCATTTACGCCAGTCCTTTGACATAAATTGATCTATAACATAGATAGAAGAGAACATTTTTTTAAATTTACTTTTTGTTATTGTTGTGAAGGGAGGACTAGTCCCTCCACCAACTGGTCTCTTCTTTTCTTTTCTTTTTCTTTTTTATAAGTTATCTTGATTGATGCTCTGGGTAAAAGCTTCCAACGAACACATTTTCTGCTAAAGGCTGTGATTATGTAATTCTCTCAAACCACAAGCATTTGAAGGCTGGAATACACTGGTTTCTAGGGTATAGAATAAAAGGATTTAAGAACACAATTAGTAACTTGTTCCAGCAATTAGAGCTGAGTTTAATTACAAACTAACCTCTCGATAGACCATTTGACAGTCAGTGCAAAGTGAGAGAAAGAGATCAGAGAACTGCTAGAAGCAGCAGCAAATAAACTTTTTTTTTCCCTCCACCTATTTATTTTTGCTCACAGTATCTTCAGGTCTGGTGTTGATTTTATGAGTGAAAAGGCAACAGATTTTGTTTCTTAAAATGGGTTATTTTTGAACTTGGCAATAGCGTTTTATTTTTACTCCTTCACCTAGGAGAGAATCAAGTTGAGATTCTGGATTTAAGAAGCACCTGACAACTCATGGTACCCAATGTGTTGCCTTTACCTCCCCAAAGACACATCTGTGTCTTCTTAACAGAGAGGAAGGTTGCAAGGGTGCTCATACCTTAAATATGAAAGTACAGAAGGACTTAGAGATGATCTAATCCAATTAGAAAGCTTTACAGACGTTTACACATGTGTTCTGGAGGACTCCCCACCCCAAGATGACAGACTAGGGCCAGGGCTGTGATTCTAGACAATAAGTAGCACAGAATCCACTCCTTAAATGAAGGAGAGATGGAAACTTGTCATGGGGTTACTTTGGAGTTTCTCATTTTCTTCCTGTTAGCATTTCCACAAATGGAGCCCTCAGAAAGATGAATAGAAGGCTGTTCTTTCAACGCTGCAATTTTTTTTCTCTGCCTTAAGCACCAGGACTCAGATCCATTTACTAGGCGTGTTATATGGAAATAGCTTTATGCAGAGCTCTGCTGGCCCTGTGTACAGAACCAATTACTTCAGCAGCAGAAGGGAGCTGAGTGGGAGAAAGAAAGCATGTGGCTAAGAATGAGGAAAGTTGGCATGGTGCCCTATTCTTCGAGTTAGTAGCCATAAGAAGACCTACTCATTGCAAAGGAACTTCCATTGACTTCTAAATGAAAAATATAATGCCTTATTCAATATTTCACTTCTTCATTAAATAACCCCAAATACCAATTAAGTGCCAGAGATTCTCTTAGGTTCTAGAAATTTGATAGAAGACAATGAGTTCTTGATGTCAAGAGTTTACATACAAGGAAGACATCTGAAAAGGTGTGTATTTGATCGATGAAGAAAGGAAGGCAATATATTATGTGACCTCCCAGATAAACATTGGAATTTGACAGATGGCTTCTGAAAAGTTCCTAAGCATTATTTGATCTAGAGCAAGAAAACCATAGATTTTTAAGAGATCGGATGCTTAATGTTAGAAACAATGGGAACATTATAAAGGTCTGTGGTAATGTTGTGCTATGTCAGTTTAATAGATGGGAATGTCATTATATATAGAATTTATGAGAATGAATCATGAGTTTCTAAAATTTCAAAAAAATTGTAATGTAAATATACAATATATTTTAATCCCCTTACCCTTGAAGTTTTTTTAATATAAAAATTTAATTTAAACATTTCAAACACTGAGTTTGAAAGATAGTTGAGAGAGGTTTGGTTTGAAACTTGGCTCCACTGTTGGGTGTTAATTTTTGTTTGTTTTGTTTTATTTTTAGTAAATATAAAATCACTGTGTGATTTACAAAGTTGTTTGT
Source organism: Suncus etruscus (assembly GCF_024139225.1). NCBI lineage: Eukaryota > Metazoa > Chordata > Mammalia > Eulipotyphla > Soricidae > Suncus > Suncus etruscus. Next base: position 4,639,140 of record NC_064852.1, read on the forward strand.
GATTGACTTTAGTCATACAATTTACCAAACTCATCCCTTCACCAATGTACATTTTCTACCATCAATGTCCCCAGTTTCCCTCCTATTGTCCTCTATGCCTGCCTGTTGCAGACATTCTTTTCTTCTTCTTTTTTTTTTTTGGGCCACACCCGGTGACGCTCAGGGGTTACTCCTGGCTATGCGCTCAGAAGTCGCTCCTGGCTTGGGGGACCCATATGGGACGCCGGGGGATCGAACCGCGGTCCATCCTAGGCTAGCGCAGGCAAGGCAGGCACCTTACCTTTAGCGCCACCGCCCGGCCCCTCTTTTCTTCTTCTTCTTCTTCTTCTTCTTCTTCTTCTTCTTCTTCTTCTTCTTCTTCTTCTTCTTCTTCTTCTTCTTCTTCTTCTTCTTCTTCTTCTTCTTCTTCTTCTTCTTCTTCTTCTTCTTCTTCTTCTTCTTCTTCTTCTTCTTCTTCTTCTTCTTCTTCTTCTTCTTCTTCTTCTTCTTCTTCTTTTCTTCTTCTTCTTCTTCTTCTTCTTCTTCTTCTTCCTTCTTCCTTCTTTCTTTTTTCTTCTTTCTTCTTCCTTCTTGTTCTTTCTTCTTCTTCTTTCTTCTTTCTTCTTCCTCTCCTCCTCCTTCTTCATCTCCTCCTCCTTCTTTTTCTTCATCTCATCCTCTTCCTCCTCCTCCTTCTCATTCTTCTTCCTCTTCTTTTTACTTCTCTTATCTGTTTCTCTCTCACTCCCTTTACTTTTTTTAGACACTGTGGTTTGCAAGATTGTAGCTGAAGGGGAATCACGCATATCACTTTATCTCCTTTCAGCACCTAGTTATTATCCAGATTGATCTTTTCCAACTATCTTTGTCTTAGTGGTGCCTTCTTTACCCTAACTGAGTACCCCTACTCTTTGTGACAATATTTCTACCAGGTTTTCTAGGTATTTTTTAGACTTTTTTAATGTAAGCCCTACACATTGTATATTTCTGGTGTGTAAATTTGGACTTAAAACAGATATACCTGAGACATCTTCAGAGAATGTAATAAGAGACAGCCAATCAAGGAGGACAGTGGACAGTCCTGGGAAGTGTTCAGTAAAGGTTAGGTCTTACAATTATTTAATCATGGTAGTGTGTTCATTTGCCCAATTTTATTGTAATAATGTACTTTGATCTCATTGTAAAGTGCCCTTCAGCTATAATCCAGCTTGACAGTTTAAAATGTATTTCTACTTTCTAGCCCTGTTCTAACAGGCAAAGAAGAGTAACTTCTACTTCACTCCCCTCCAGTACAAATAGCTTATTGCACTAACCCACTCATAAGTACAGTCCTACGTGATTTGTCATGGTGGGAGGGTCAATTATATGCATTATTTATTCTCAGGGTTGAGGTCAGGGGTCATTGGCAGGTCTAATGCCCTCGTTCCTAGAGTCTTTGCCCTCCCCCAAAATGTCAAAACCCATACAGTAAATGACAGGTTCTAAAACTCATTTTACCAAAATATACTAAAATCTTTCAAAAAGAAAATGTACAACCTACTTGTAAAGAGTGCCTGTACATATTTAATTTCTTATTTTTTTGCTCTGTTAAATGCAGCATCACTGAAGTCTAGGGCAATTTACAGATAACTGTGCTCTTTAGAAGCAGATCACTATAGAAAATGGGTAGTGAATTCCTTTGTGATTTTAATTAAAATCATGAATTTGAGGACAGTTTTCTCAAATATTCCTGAGGATAACAGATCATAAATAATTCACATGATCATTAAGAGCCTATGCTTCCTATAAAAAAACAACTTTGGTACCTAATATGATATTTTTATGTAATATATAGTTACATATTATATATATTCCAGCTTATCAATTTAATATATATTATATATTACCATATATACAGGTAGATTATTTATTAACATTAGAAATTATTTATTTTGATTTAATTACTATGTTGATAATTTATAAACTGTGTTGGTGATCACATTATGAAATAAAAACATTTTCTTGAATCTGAGCAAGTTATATCACAGATGAGAATTCATTGTTATAGTGGTCCCTTCTCTAATGACTACTCCCACTTTTTTGACAAGGTTTCTATTATGTTTGCCAGGTGTCTAAATTATTATATTATTATATATTTCCATATACTAAATATTACCATAATATATATAACTGTTATATATAATATTTTATCATATATCACAATATGTAATATATAATAATATATTTGGTAGTACCTTCATTTCCCATAACCTTTGATAATTTTATAGGTTACAGAGTGGCTAGGCCCAATTTCTCAAGGAATTGGGTTAAATTAGCGTAGGAGATGGCTAGAAAAAAATATTACCATGGTCAGGACTAACTAACCTCTCTATATCCCTCTGTCCTCAGCAGTTTTCTCAAAGGTTACTCTGACACACGTAGCCTCAAGGAATCGTTTGGGCTAAGCCTTGAGCCAGGAAGAAACAAGTAATTATGGCGATTATTCAGTTTCTTTGAAAAAAAAATGATGTTATGTGAAATGATACCACCTCCATCAAATATTTGCTTATTTATCTCAATCTCCTGCACTTTCTATACTAATTCTATTTAATTTAATCAGAGCTATATAGCATTTGCAAATCATGAAGGTATAGTATCCCCTGTTTAAGGTAGAATTATAGGTATATTATTCATTAATATTAGTCATATTTTCTTTTCATCGTATTAATATGTTGATCCTTTATGATCTGTGTGGCAGTCACATTAAGGAATGAAGACATGCAGAAATTATCTAATTGAATCTCTGAGCAAGTTATATCACAGATGATAGAAAAGGAAGTAGAAATAGAAAACAGCATGTTCAAAATCACACGACTTCTACATGACACATGTCCTAACTGGTTGGTTTTAGTCTTACTAAGCAGTAGTGCCCCATTAAGACCATTTGCCTCTCTTCTATGGTAGGATACTTCTCTAGTCAAAATTGTATGTTTTATTTACATAATAGCCATGGGTTTTAGATTTTGGGTTTTGTATCTCCATAATCATGGATTTTATTTATATCCACGCCTATATATACATAACCTTTTAACAAATACATTATTTAAACATTTTAAATTATTTTAATTTAAATTAAATTGAAATTTAATTTAAAATTATAATTTATTTATTTATTATTGGTTATTTTTTGGTTTTTTGGTTTTGGAGCCACATCCAGTGATGCTGTGGGGTTACTCCTGGCTATGCGCTCAGAAATTGCTCCTGATTTGGGGAACCATGTAGGACACCAGAAAATTGAGCTATGGTCTATCCTAGGCTAGTAAGTGCAAGGCAGATGCCTTATAGCTTGCATCACTGCTCTGGCCCCCATTATTTATTTATTTATTTATTTATTTATTTATTTATTTATTTATTTATTTATTTTGGTTTTTAGGCCACACCCAGTGATGCTCAGGGTTTACTCCTGGCTATATGCTCAGAAAATGCTCCTGGCTTGGGGGACTATATGGGACACCAGGGGATTGAACCAAGATCCACCCTAGTCAGCTACATGCAAAGCAAATGCCCTTCCATTGCACCACTGCTCCAGCCCCTAATTTATTTTAATTTTTAAAATTTAATTTAATTTTTAATTTTATATTAAATTAATTTATTTTTATATTTTATTTATTAAATTTTAAATGTAAATATATTTAAATTAAATCATTTAAATTTCATTATGAATTTTAATTTAAGTAAATAATTACATTTAAATGGATGTAAATGAAATTTAAATTTAAATGAATTCTTAAACAAATTAAACCCTAATTTATCTAGTACCAAGTGATATACTCATGAAATTTACCCACTCACAACGTAGAATACTCACCAGAATTCAATTACCAAATTTTGTGGGTTTTTTTTAAAACTGAACATACATTCGCATGTATATTTGCACACATTCATACTCATACCCATTATGAATAATAAACAAGGAAAAATTAAAATCTAAGGCAAGTAACTAAATTGTAATAAATTTACTAAAACCTCAAGAGATGAAAGGACAAATCTGACACTGTAAAGATATAAAATCTAGTTGATTCCTTATCATTATTGCTCTAAAAATGTTTTTAATTTAATTATATCTTAGTCATAAATAATGATTGTTCTAGCTGTAATTTAAGGAAATGTCTAGTATTTATCATTTTATTTAGAAGTGGCTATTTTGGAGCTGGAGCAATAGCACAGCGGTAGGGTGTTTGCCCTGCACGTAGCTGATCCAGGACAGACCTGGGTTCAATTCCCGGTGACTCATACGGTGCCCCTAGCCAGAAACGATTTCTGAGAGCATAGCCAGGAGTAACCCCTGAGCTTCACTGGGTGTGTCCCCCCCAAAAAAAAAGTGATTATTTCTATAGTGCCTAACATCAGGTTGATCTGTTTTCTAAAAAAGTGCATACATTTTGTTATGTTATCGCCTTATCTTCTTAGTTTTTGTCCTAGTTGGTAAGTTTTCTAAAACTAATTTTCATCTCCTGAAGCTAGGAAGTGGAGAAAGAGGAGACATTTTTTAGGAAAAAAATGGGAATGTGTGTACTCATTTGTGTGTGTATATGTGTGTGTGAGAGAGTGAGAGAGAGAAAATGAGAGAGACAGAGGTAAAAGAGAAGAAAAGATTTGTGTGTTTGAAAAATAATTTATAACTATCATTGTAATACTTGCCATTAATTTTCTTCTTTTTTGATGGTAGGAACATTTACTTCAAATTTTTAGTGATATTAATGAAGATCATTAGGCTTTGCTTTTAACCCAAAGGGAACAAATTTTACAAGAAGACAGAGGAATATCATTTTTGGGGCAGCATCTAACATTCTCTCTAACTTGCAACTTGACTTGATTTTATGCTTCTACCTTCTTCACTTTCAAAGTGAATTCTGTGGCCTGGGATGATGCACTATTACTCTAAACAAAACAAAGTGGTTGCAATATCAACAATTTCTTCAGATCAATTTGAACTTATGTCTTGACTCATGACTATTTTCAAGACTGGTGTTTGGAATGAGTAAGTCTGACAGTAGCAAAGGCTATAACAATCATTTTAATAAATGCCACTGTTGGGGTTATGTTGTTCAAGCAATTGCACCATCATTTATCTTGCTCCAACCTCATGGAAAACTAGAACTGATATAGCCTATCAGAATTATCATTGTGCATGTGACCCATTATACCTGTGGATAGATATTTTTATTCTAGGATTGATTTAAGGGGCAGTTCTCAGATGAGTTGTGTAGCTTAGCAGGACTCCCTTTTTTTTTCCTCTATAGAAAGGTATTAGGAGAGCCAATTTTATATTTCCTTCTACCCTCATAGTGTATAAATGTTCAGATATGTCATACATTTATCTTTCTCCAACATTTGTACTTCTTTTTTCAAATGAAGTTGAGTTATTATATATATCTGTAGTTAGGGATTATTATAGAATATATCCTATGTATATTTTCAGGTAACTCTTAAATTGTCCTATATCCCCACAGCATTCTCTGATAAGCAGCCATGCAAAAATAAAGATCACTTCCCCTATCCAGAATATCACTGAATATTCAATTCTACTTATGTGTGTTGTATGATTATATGCTGATGATATGCACATCATTTCTATTCTATGGAAAGTTATGGAGGGACGACAACTAGTTATTAATCTCTCATGCTTCTTATTTCTTTTTCTTAAGACGTGTACAATGATGGGACTCAACGGTTGGTTCTATAATAATGGTAATTACAATCATCTTATCCACACCTTACTTTTCTTATTAACTTGAATTTTAACTTTTCTCAAACAGCAGAATTCGTTTTTGATTTTGGATTGAGGATGAAGGGGAGAAAGAAATTAGTGTTAAAAATTACCTAAGCCTAGAATCCATGCAAAATGACTGAAATCATAACATTTCGTGGGATAAGAGAGAGGAGGATGATTAGAAAAGACTCTGGGCACTTGCCATCTAACTTTAAATGAGTTTAAACTTTAAACTCAACCGCATATCCATTGTGTAACCTTGTCAAATTATCAAACTTGCCTGCACCTCATTCTTCTCATGTGTACTATGAGGGAAATAACAATATCTATTCTGTATTATTAAAACTGTTAGAGGAAACATACCTTGAAAGTGGCTTAGACCAGTGCTTGGCAAAACAAAAATATTAAATATATATGACCTCATGTTATTTAATCTGACTGTAATATTGTGAGCTACACATTTATGTTCTGACACCATTAACAAATGATAGAAAAAGACCCAGTCATATGAAAGTATTTATTTAACAAACACTGGAGCCAGTCTTTAACTCAATTCAAGATTATTGACTAATAAAAAGAAAGAACTGAACATAGCAGAGCATAGTGTGTGTTTAGTGGTACACTCAGTGAAATAATAAAAGTCTGTAAACACAATCTCATTTAACCAGTAAGAAAATGGAATCAGTTATTATACTTTTGTTCAAATTTAATACATTTGGACCCTGAAACCCTCAGAAGAGAAATACCCTGTATTCCATCAGCATCTATTGTTGTAAACTAGGCATCAAGGCAATGTGTCTGCTACTGAGCTTTCAGTTTTGTCTTTCATGTCACCAAAATGGAAAGCTCTTCCTAATTCAAAAATAGAGAGAGAGGAGAGAGGGAGGGCGAGGGAGAGAGAGGGGAGGGGGATAAAACTCAAATAATAATATGTGTGTTTTGGGGAGGAGCTGGCCAAAGAATGAATGCCAGCAGCATTTTGAGGAGTGTCATTTGAAACAAGATTATTGAATCTGTGTTTGAAGATTTCCCCTGAGGACACATTAGAAAGAGGGCTTGCATGCAGTTTAACGAGAGGTTAGAAGAAACGCACCGGGCTCTGTGTAGGCGGGATACACACTGCAAATTAAATCCATGTTGGAAATGTTAATAAATGCATACACATGTTCTTGTTTGTAATATGCTTCTTGTTTTTCTCGTTTTCTCCACATTAGAACAGTGAGGGCACCTCAGTTGGTTCTCATGGGAGCTGGATGTCTTCTCCCCCTTTGTTTTTCTTTCTCTCTTGCCATCTATTTTCATCTCCATGTCTGAATTTCATAGTTCGAGATGTCCAGAATTTAGGAGTGTGACTATGCATAGGGAATAAAGAACAAGATTCCTGGGGCTTCCATTGCACACATCACCTGGTAGCTGTAGCGATATCTAAATCAATAACATCACATTTCTCCTTCAGTTAAAGATCTATGACCATCCCCATGGATCAATAAAATGAGATCCAGAGAGTCCCGCCAGATGTTGTTAGCATTGAGGGCCACTGGATCATCTTGATTTTCATGCCTTCCACCTTTTACCGGGATGCCATTTTGCACTGGACACCTTTGTTCATTCTCCCACATCTAAATCAAACAATATCTGTCCTGTGACTTTTCCCTGACATTTCACAAGGAAAGTAGTGATTCTGGACTTCTGGTTTGTGGGTTTCTTCAGAACTTCACATTTCTTCATTTTTAATTCTTTCAGCACCATTCATAGGAAGACTGACAAACACTATTTATTGAATCTTTAATTTGTAAACTAAACATCTTACATAACCTTTCTAATTTATTTATAAATACTTTAGGTGAGTTTTATTCTTTTCTAAAATTGAGAAATCTAAACTCAGGAAGTATTTAAAAATGTCTCAGTACTTGTCAAAATGTGGCAGTGTCAGAACTTATATTTGAATTCCTCATAACTTTGAAGTAAACATCTGTATGATTAACAATTTCATTTGACCTTTATGTTATTCTTTCATGATCTCTACTTCCATATTTGGCTCACTTGACAACTACACTTTGCTGTATAAAGAGTATGTGTGTGTGTGTGTGTATATATATATATATATATATATATACTCTTCAGGTGATGTGTGCAATGGGGTGGGGTTTCCATTGCACACATCACCTGGTAGCTGTAGTGATATCTAAATCAATAGCATCACGTTTGTCCTTCATATATATATATATATAATATATTATATATATATATACTTCATAGTCTTCTGAAGAAGGCAGATTAGAATGAGGAAAATAACTAGTGTAGTTATGCCAGATCTTGCTAAAGTGTTAGTTTGCTTACCAGCTGTGAACAACTTTGAATATGTTACTGAATCCCTTTAAAAATCCCTCCTTGCATCTCTGTAATAGGCACAGCATTTTTCACTGCATAGGGTTGTGAAGAAAAGATATACATATATGTTTTTGTATATGTAACATACTTGATATAATATTTAAAGTCTGGTAACTACTCCATAAGATTTTCTTCTCTTTCAAAAATCTTAGAAAAGTATTTTTGAATATAAAGAAATAAAAGTTGATTTTTAATTCAAGACCTATGTTCCCTAATCCAGATGTCAAGAAAAATATATGGTCACTCCTTATAAATAATGGCCAAGTTTTCTAAACACTAGAAGGTTTACAGCCTTGTCATTGAATCAGGTTGGAGGGAGAGATAAAAGTGGGAATATTTTGGATATGGAAGAGGGGAAGAACTCTGCACAGAGATGGAAAAGGAGGCAGACAGGGTGCTCCTTGGGGAAATGAAGAAGAAGGTAAATTTGTTCCCAGAAATCTACTTTGTGTGTTTAGTGCCAGGAGTTTAGTCCAAAAAGACTCTGGAGTTAAGATCTGGGTACTGGCATAGCATCACTATGCAAAGTTAAAGAAAAAAAGAAAAATATATCTGACATTTTTAGAACTGCAATGACACAGAAGAGAAACTAGAATTTTGGGTCCTGAAATTCTACTACTGACCAGTTTCAGGACTTGACTTTGTGTCTTTCCCTCAAAAAAATATCTGCTTTGCCAGCCTCAAATGCAAAATGAAAGAAGAAAACAAACTGTCAAAATATGGAAATAAAATTTAAATACAAACTGTATTCATGTAATAGTTATATGCTTTATTTTATTTAATTTTTCCACATACCTCACTTTCACCATCATTTATAAACCTGGCTAGAAAGAAGGAAGAATATAAATGTGCAAATTCCATTTGAATGTTATCTACTGTCAAAGAGACTTAAACTTTAACCATCTATACTTAAAGGGGCCTGTTATACTGGCAGGTCAGGGGGCAAAGGGCAGTGGTATAGGATGCACTCTGGGTTCATTGGTGGAGAGAGGTCAACACTAGTGGTAGGAAGACCCTGACTAACTGTATATTGTTGCAAGTCAGCCTTTGATGGGATTTCCCCTCCAGGTCGGAGCACGCGTCTGCCACCCTGTTCAGCCGGCGGTTCTGAGGTCAAGTGGCGGGTAACAGCTCGCAGTCAGGCTTGTGAAAATATCAGCTTTATTCCGAGGACAAGACTGAAGTCCAAGGCCTCAGCATCCGTTCCAGCCAAAAAGCCCTTCGCCTTCCACAGACCCTTGCTTTTATGCCCCATAATCAGGTACCATAAGGGAGCAGAATCAGGTACCACCCTAGGGTGGGAGCAGAATGCCAGGTCACACCCTAGGGTAGGGCACAATCACCGATCAGGGTAGGGTCGGTAACATAATAATCCCATAAAATGTTTACATACAACAAGTGTATCTGTAATTCAAATATGAAAGACTTTGTAGATTACAATGTTTTCAATAAAATGATATATATTTTAAATGTCTTAGTAACATATCTAAGAATAAATCTTTACAGAATCATGGGTAACTTCAAGTTGCCATTCACTTTCCAGAAAAGAGCACGGCAAATCCAGTTTATCTGATATTTGTTTCCTTCAGTCACCATCAAAAATTCAAAGCCAGGGAATCAGCAGCTAAACACCATATAACTCACAACAGATAACTGGAGAACACAGATAAAGGGAAGGTTTATTAGAATTGGATACGTACATTGACTTATTAATCAGTTTTGGTGAACATCCTTGATTCCCATTCAATGAAAGATTGAATTAGAGCTCCAGGAAGAACAAGATGTAACAAAAGAAAGTCTATTTCTGATTCTAGATGCCTCATTTTACTCTCATGTAAAAAATGATGGGACACAATGTCTACCTTACAGCCATGAGAATTCTTTGAAATAAATCACAGTGAATGAAATAAATGATGTGATGACAAAGCAATTGAAATAAAATAGCTATTTCTTTGATAAGACATCTTAAGTAGGAAGAAGGCAATAAGCTCAGTTCTAATTAACATTAAAAAAGGAAAAAAAGAAGACAATTACCCAAGCAGAAAAATTTTTCCTTAATAATTTAGATGCCTTGAGCAAAAAGGGTTCCTCACTGCTCATTAGGAAACCAATAACCTATACCCACTTTTTTTTGGTTTTGGGGTCATACCTGTCTGTATTCAGGGGTTATTTCTGATTCTACAATCAGGAAACCCCCCTGGCAGGCTGAGAAGAACATATGGAATACAGAGGATTGAATCCAGGTTCTCTGCATGCAAGGCACCCTGTGCATCCCTCCTGCCCAACACTACCAACTTTTATATCCACCTTTTCCTTTCAAATTCCAGTTCATTCCAAGAAGCTTTAGAGACTTTCCCTCATTTTATCTGAACAAAAATTGATCTTCTACGTTTATTTTCTCATCTCTCCAGCAACATCAAGTAATTCCTTCGTACAAAAACCTTTTCAACAGCCTGTACAATACAGCATTTCCATTTGATCCACCTCTTTTAACATTCTATCCTCCTTCAGCTACTGCTTCATTTCTTCTCACCTTTCTCCATTATTCGGTGACTAATTCAAATCCCTTTCCTCAGATGGAAATTCATTCCTGGAATGATGCCATTTAATTTTTGATTAGCCAGGCTGTACTCTACATGATCAAAGTCACATCATGTTCAAATCCAGTAGAATCTATATCTTCAGAGTCTATCAGTGAGTGACTTTATTACCTAATGTCCCACCATTTTCACACAATTACAAATTTCAAGTTTAAGGTATGTGAACTAAATTTGGGTGCAAAGAGATCTCATTATTTCTCCTCATTTCCCTCCCCCCACATTATCCCCTTACTTAGCGAATGAGATCAAAATCAACCTCAATTCTCTGACTAAAACGTAGAATCACTGTGTTTCTTCTCTCTCCTTCTATTCTTTTTTCTTGCTCCCTTGCTCTTTCTCTTTGTTTCCTCATCTCTAATCCATTATGAATTAATTGATAAGTAAAAAAAAATGATTGTTTTTAAGCTTTTGGGCCACACCCAGCAATGCTCACTAATCACTCTTGATTATGCTCTGGGGACCATATGGGATGCTGGGCATTGAACCTGGGTTGGCCGTGTGCAAGAAAAATGCCCTAAGGCCACATAAAGGAAGTTTGAATCTATTTTTTAGATATCCATGGCCTCTCTTCCCATTGAGATCAGCTTCACCACTCTCATCAGAATATTGCATCGTGTCTTAACTGCTTGTTCATTTTTTCTCTAGTCTCCATCATTAACTACTTCAGGTCACTTATGGAACCATATTGGGGTCTTCCTTTAGTCTGATATTTAAAAGTGCTATTAATTACAATGCAATTATAAGCTACCTTTAACAGGAAGAAATGAGTCTTAATGACCTCATTTCTTGATTATCTCCTCAATTTTCTCTTCTGAAACTTTCTGCTTCTTAGATTTTATGTGTAATCAACTGGCTATATTTTGGGTTCTTATCCTGTTTTCTCCTTCTTCCTCATTATATCAAAGTTAACTTTTTTTCCCATTATGATCTCTCTTATTTTGCCTCTGCTCTTTCCACAGTTTGGGTACTTATCATTATTAATCACTACTATATGTTCCTGAATATCTATCTATGGGCCTTCCAACCTGACCAAACATTTGGAATTTTAAAAATAAAAGCCACCCTCCTCTAATTCAGAAATCTGATTTGATTTGTGTGAACTATATTAAAAATGAGGAATATTGTAAATCCCCACATTCTAATATTCAAGTTGGAGACTGCCTCCTAGAGATTTTGGACATTATGCATTTTTAAAATAATTTTTCTCAGGTATTTTATATTCTTTGTGGTGCATAATTATAATTCAGTTGATGCTGTTAAAAATGCATTTACCAATAAGGAAAATGTTTGCAATTTAGTAAGGTACAAAATTCCTTAAATAAACAGATGTAGCTAAATTAAAGAAGTTTTATTTTAGTAAGATTTGTGTAATGTTAAATACCTGTGATGGAATAGCAAGAGCTCAGCAGTGCTAAAATGTGAAAGATACACATATACCATTTAAAATAAGGAGGGATATTTACAGTTCAGACTGGAAGAATCTAAGACAGTTCTAGAAGAACAGAAAGTAAGTACTTGGTGATATTTTCAATGTGTGGGACTAGTAACATGAGGTTAAGAGAACTAGAATAATTTTTCTTGAAATGGTAGAATTGTTTTGCCCAGAAGATTTAGGAGAAAGATATTAAAAGAACATAGTCCACTTTTCTAACTTCTAACAATTACTGGCCTCTTGGATGCAAGTAAACAATAAAAATGAATGACTGTTTTTGGTGCTAATGATATTTTGCAATGAAGAAATGGAACTAAATATTAGTAAATAAAAAGGAAAGACATTGACTAGCCAGTTATCTCCATGGCTCATTTTATTTCTATAGATAAAAGAGGTGTAATGATGTTATCATGTTCACAGAGTACTTGTCAGAAACCAATTATAAGAAATTCTTGGAAGTGTCAGCACACAGTAAATTATAATAGTTAATTTTAAATTTATACATGTGGGAGACGGACCATTATTTATGCAAAAGCCAAAGTTTCTGTAGAAGATTAACCACTATTTGCTTGTTATAGAAGTAATTAATGAAAAATTCAGATTATGATCATTTAACAATGAAATATACTAAAGCAGTGAGTATAGCACATATAAAAAATTTGGGAAAATTTTTCATAGATGGGGATGTGGTGAAATGGAAACTCTCATCCACTGCTGGTTGGAATTCTGCCTGGTTCAACTCCTATGGAAAATAGTATAGAAATTACTCAGTAAATTCTGAATCTAACTACCATGTGACCCAGAAACCCTACTTTTGGGTATCTATCCCAAGAACAACAAGAACAACAAGTGTATTTTCGTAAGATTGTTTTTTGCCTGTTGTCCCACCTGGAAGATTAAGTAGAAAATAAAGAGCTTGTGGGCAAGGCGAGAGAGGCTTTTTGCAGAGCTGATGGCTGGCTAGGTTGTTGTTTTGGAGTTGGCATCAGAACTGTTAAAAGACTCTCATTGTCGAACTTTTGTCCTCCAACCTTTGTATCCGTTTGGATTATTTACAGTGGAGAATTACCGTATTTTCCGGCGTATAAAACGACTGGGTGTATAAGACAACCCCTTAATTTTGCAGTTAAAACATAGGTTTAGGCCTATATTTGCTGTATCAGACAGAACGTTCCTGTGCTGCAACTGTATGTACCACAGTGAGCCAATCCCAACAAGCAAAGGTTCAAAGGTTCTACTGTCATAGACTTCCTCTCTGACTCTGGCCCATCTGAGCTGGCTTTTGACAGTGTAGATTTGGGTCCAGAACATTGTCTCATTTGCATGCATCAAAAGCCTGCTTGGATTGGCTGAGTCAGAGAGGCGGTCTGAGCAGCCTGGCAGTGATTGGTGCAGAACATTGTCTCATTTGCATGCATAAAAAGCCTGCTTGGATTGGCTGAGTCAGAGAGGCGGTCCAAGCAGCCTGGCAGTGATTGGTGCAGAACATTGTGTCATTTGCATGCATACAAAGCCTGCTTGGATTGGCTGAGTTAGAGAGGTGGTCCGAGCAGCCTGGCAGTGATTGGTGCAGAACATTGTCTAATTTGCATGCATCCAAAGCCTGCTTGGATTGGCTGAGTTAGAGAGGCGGTTTGAGCAGTCTTGCAGTGATTGGTGCAGGATCGAGTTGGGAAATTCGTTTTGTGGCAAGATTCAGACAATTTTCGTTCAGCGGCATATTGAAACATTTTTCAGGATATACTCGGCGTATAAGACGATCCCCGATTTTTGGTTGACTTCTTTTTTGTTTCAAAAGTTGTCTTATAAGTCGGAAAATACCGTATCACTTAGGTTTCCCACGATAGGGGGGGGGCGGAAGAATGGGATTTAATATCTTATTTTGGGAGATATTTCTGGATTCACAAATCACCAACAAGGGGTTCAATATCCCCCAACACATCCCTAAGGGTAAATGCACATATTATTTATCATAGCTAGGAATTGGAATCATCCTAGATGTCCAACAGCGTATGAGCGGAAAATGAAGATGTGGTAAATATAAATAATGGATATATAGCTGTAAGAAATAATGCACCTATGCAAGTCACAGCAACATAGATGGAACTAGATGATCGTATGTTAAATGAAGTAATCCAGTGGAAGAAGATAATATCACTTATATGTGGTATTAGAATAACCACATGAAGAAATGCAGTGACTTACATGGATGCTGTGAAGAACAGCTCAGGCCCCATAATATAGTGAAGGAGGAAGAGATTTAGTGGAAGGGGAGAAAGGCACAGATGAAATGATAAGAGACAAGGTCAAAAGGTCTTAGGTGCATTGGTGGTTTTAAGAAAGAAAAGAGGGGCGGGCCGAGTGAAGGCACATGCGGCTTACCTAGGAAGGAATGCAGTTGGATCCCTCTGTGTCCCATATGGTTCCCCAAGTCAGGGGAGATTTCTGAATGCAGAGTCAGGAATAACCCCTGAGAGTCACTGGCTGTGGCCCTCAAACAAACAAAAGAAAAGAAAGGAAAGAACTAAATATCCAAACCAGAGACAACAACAATGAAATCAAGAGATTCAAACTTTAACAACCAAACTTAAAAAATTGCATGTAATGATGCAGGCTGTGGTAGGGGTGGTGTCATGGGATTAACTCTGGGAACATAGGTTGAGGGAGGTTGGTACTGGTGGTGGGATTGTCTTGAAACATAGTATGCATAAAACCCAACCATGACTAACTTTGTAAATCACAATGGTTTACACAGAATTAAAAAAAGATCATGTTTACTTTAAATAAAAAGTATAAAATAAATTTGCATTTTCAAATTAAATCTCTAGATATCTAAAAATGTGTTTAATCTCAATCTTGCTCATGTATATACCTTAGAACTGTAATAAAATCATCAAATTAGCGAGCATTTAAAATGATTTTTTGCTAGGCCCTTAATTATTATCAAATTTATACGTAATATCTGCATACACAACTGTTGCCTAGGAGAGGTCATTAAGCCTCCACTGATTAGATAAGGATAATTTGCAATTAGTCTAGAAATTGTTAGCATAAAAATGGGCCATTTACCACTACTTCTTGAAAGAAATGATTCTCAGGATAGTCTAAACACTCATACAATCTTATTGACAGAGATAATTGATTTGATTAGAAAATCTAGTTTCCTGAATTTTTTAATATCATACCTTTTCTATTCAAATATACTCTTAAAAGAGACAAAAATTATATGTAGTTATGCTTAAACCTTTATTATAAGGCTTGACAATCATCAAGTACATTAAGTTATCTGCTGCAGGCTATGCTTTTTTTTATTATAAATGTCTTATTGACTTTTACTCTTTATCTGCAAATCTACATCGAGACCATGAAATGTTTTGTCTTTTGTAAAACATCACCAATTGGTTACCTTCTTTGAAATTTCAGCAGTACTCCTAGCCTATGAATAAGATAACTCAGTTGATACAAAAATGATTGTCCTGTTAGAATTTTGGAGTCAAGGATTTTGGTGAGATCCTTCTAGTTCATATAGTAACTGCTTTATCAAAGGTAAGAAAACTAATAAATTTTTTTTAGAACTATAGAATTTTGGAGTCAAGGATTTTGGTGAGATCCTTCTAGCTCATATAGTAACTGTTTTATCAAAGGTAAGAAAACTAATAAATTTTTTTAGAACTAGTGACCCCATATCAAAATAAAAAAATGTCTAGCATTCCTGGGAATGTTTAGCATTCAAGGGAAGATAATATGAGATGCTGCATGATAGAAATTACAGTTCCTAACCATAAGAGCATTATTGATATTATGTAAACTTATTGATTTTCTATTGCATGGACAGTTTCCTTGATTTCTATTGGAGAAAGTGATGAGAGGCTGTGGCTGTTGACTGACAAAGCATTAGAGTAATCTGAGCTTTCTTTCACGTGTCCTTGGAATGGATGCATACTCTTCACTCTTCCCATTTCAAAGATGTAGCCTTGAGGAAGTTAAGAGCTGTTGAAATTATCTAGACTCCAAATGACACGTCTTTATCAAGGTTTTCTATAGAATAGTGTGTGTCTGAGAGAGTGTGAAAGTATGAAAGAGAGAGAGAATGAGAAATCAGGAATTGAACCCAAGGCTTCACACATATAAGATATCTACTCTAGGGGCTAGAGTGAGAGCACAGTGGGAGGGCATTTGCCTTGCATGCGGCTGCCTAGGACATACCAGGTTTGATCTCCAGCCTCCCCTATGATTCCCGGAGCCTAACAGGAGTGATTTCTGATTGCAGAGCCAGGAGTAAAGTAACCCCTGAGCGACACCAGGTGTACCCCCCCCTAAAAAAAAGATATCCACTCTCATTACTGAGCCCATATCTGTAGCCCAAGATTTCAATATAAATTTTAAGATTCTTGTAGATGGGTGGCATCTTTGCGACCATGTTAAATAAGTTTCCTTGCTAAGTAAACAGCCATCTACCAATTTCCTGTGCTCTTTTTAGCATTCCTACACCCTCTGAATAATGAGAAACCAGTTAATAAATTAACAAATAAAATATAACTTCTATGAGGGAGAAGTTAGTTTCTTCTGATTGAGTCTTCATTCTTTTTTAGCATGAAGCATATGGTTAACGGATATTGCTTGGTTGTTCTAAATCTTCAACTGCAAATACTTTTCTGTGGGTGATGCATGCACCTTTTAACATAATAAATTTTCTATCGTATGTGCATATGTGTGGTTCAATGTAGCTAAAAGTTAGTTTATAAATAAAATAATTGCAACAAATAATAATTTGCATAAACTATATTCAAAGACAGATCAACATTATGTATTCTGTTAACAACTGACAAATACAAGTAAATTTTAAAGTTGGACAAGGATTTTAAATTATTAAGGTGCCTATTATATGAGTGTATACTCATGATTTGTAATTACTATACCATATACACAATGATTTTCTAAATTAAAATGAATATCTATTTTCCATCCAAAGATTTAGACTCCCCCCTTAAGGTTTATCCCAAACTTCTGCTCTTTCCTAACCTTATGTGTCAACACAGCATGTCATCACTAAGAAAGGACATTAAACCTCTAGCTTAAGATCTTAATCTAAGTTTAAGCAGAACTATACTTCTCAAGGATTTTGTAAGCCAGTTTTTGTTTTTGTGTTTTTGTTTGTTTTTGTCTATGTTTGTGTGTGTGTGTGTGCTTTGTTTTGTTTCTATTTCAGAACCATGGTTATTGTGTGGTTGTCGTCTTTATTGCTGTAGTGCTTTTCGAGTTTTTTGTTTGATTTTTTTGTATTGTTTTTATGTTTTTTCTTTCTTTTCCCCTTTCTTCTCTTAAATTTATATTTATAGCTTCTAGAAGAATTCCTCCCATTTTTTGCTTGTTTGATTTTTGCCTCATTTTATCTTTTTCCTTCCTTCAAACAGAACTTGAACCATCTTGTTCCCCTTCACAAATTAAGGGGGAAATAATGGAGGGTACCAAGACCAAACAGTTGTATGAACATTGGATGGAAATAAAAATGATCAGACTTAAACACCAAATCCAAAGTCAATGACAACAGAATTGATACCCAATCTACAACAGGCTAGACACAGAAGGGACCACTTATACTAGCAGCCCAGGGGGCAAAAGAGAGGGATATGGGATGCATGCTGGGAACAGGGGTGGGGGGAGGGTGGTGGGAATGCCCCTAATTCAATGTCACTATGTGCCTAAAATATTACTGTAAGAGATTTGTAATTCACATTGGTCAAAATAAAAATTATTATTAAAAAAAAGAACCATTAGGGCCCGGAGAGATAGCACAGTGGCGTTTGCCTTACAAGCAGCCGATCCAGGACCAAAGATGGTTGGTTCAAATCCCCGTGTCCCATATGGCCCCCCGTGTCTGCCAGGAGCTATTTCTGAGCCTGGAGCCAGGAGTAACCCTTGAGCACTGCCGGGTGTGGCTCAAAAACCACCAAACTCAAAACAAACCAAAACAAAATAAAAACCATTAATAATTATTAAATTATACAAAGGATAATCTAATCACATTTTTAACAAGTCATCTCCAAAATTTCATTTAGTTTTTACTCCTACAAGTTCTTGAAGAAGTCTATGTTCTTGACATTATACTTGATGTCTTGTACCTACGTGTGGTGCAAGTACTACAGAGCTTCTCACTCTGCATTCTGGCACTTATTATTGGTAGCTAGTAAGGAAAGCATGCATGCCATTGAGATCAACCAATCTTTAAGTCAAAATGTCTTGCTGTTCCTAAGGAGACAGCTTTTAAACATTTGCTATCTGGAATTGCTCTTTCTCTGGCATCTCCCCCATATTCTTCTAGGAGTCTTGAGAGTGAGTTACTAAATAAGGGAGTTGTAAATGCAAAGCAGTATATATGTGTACATGAATACATACACACATGTATATATGTATATGCATGTGTATTTACATACACACATATATGTATATATGTATATATATGTGTATATATGTATATACCCACATAAGCCTAGTTAAATTACATGCAATAAAAGAAGTACAAAAGTGGAGTGGGGAAAAGATTTCCTTGGAAACTGTCACAGAACACACACACACACACACACACACACACACACACACACACACACACACACGCTTTTGAATAATGAATTTAATTTCCAAGCTTCACATAAAACCCCTTTCTCGCCCCCCTAGCTTTCCCTTAACCTCCTAGTTCCTTTCTCTCACCCAGATACTCGAACTTCTTAAAGAACTGCAATTCTAACAGGTTCCCTCCCTCTCCATTATTCTACTAATCTGTCTCCACCCCCATAATTAAGGCAATCACCTCCTTCTGCCTCCTGCAGAGCTAAGCTAATCACCCCTCTGCACTACAGTTTTTAGCGACCTTCAGCCTACCTGCGTGGCCTTAACAATCTCCGAAGTCCTTCCCACACTGCTCCCAAGCCCTCCTGCCTCTCTCTTCCCTAGCGGGTGTGGCCAGGTCAGAGCTGCTGCTTAGAGACTATTCTCCAATCTTCAGTCATTTCCCACTTACTAAGGTTGAATTAACCACATTTGACCGGAAAATAAAATTTCTTCTCCTCTCTCCTGTAAAAATATTACTTTCCTTGGTTCTCTTACAGCTGCCCATAGATTAATCTCATTTAAAAGATTGGGAGAACCTTTAAAAGCATTGTGGGTGAAAATACATGCTAAAAATATCAATATTCTAGTAATGCAAAAGCTAGGCTTGCTTAGTGAAATCCACAAAGAAAAAAACCCAGAAATCACAGATAAATAAGCAAAGACTATAAAAAAGACCTCCCACCCTGAACTGCCCCACATAGGGAGAAGTTGATGAGGACACAGTGTCTCAGAACTATTTCAGGAATGTCACAACAGTGATAACTGAGTGGAGAAAGAGGTTGCATGAAAGGTTTTGGAAAGCCCCCCCCCCCACTCCCAACTTGTCTTGCTCTATGAATCTCTAGTCTGAAATACCAGCCAGGGGAACAATATTTTTGACTCACATTCAGCTCACTTATCCTCCATGCCTTGTATAATTTATAGTGTAATTTCATAACCCTGCTTGAAAACAATGTGGGGCTTTCTTCATTACCGGAGCCCCATTGGATCTTGGTCGGCAGTTCTTTGAAGTAACCCTGCCTTGCTTTCTATCTTTGAATAGAACAAAGGGGGTAAATTGTCCCCAGTGATACGAAAGGTATTTTTCAATGTTGCAAAAAAATGTCAAAATAAAATAAACTGTAAAACAGCCTTTATCAAGCATTTCAGAGACAGAAGATACTAAAGGAGAGGAAAAATGGGAACTTGAATAAGCAGATAATAGCAGCTTTTACAGTGCCTTTCATCCCCAGCTCTTAAACAGGATGTGAAACAATATTATTATCCTCATTTTTCATCTTGTTATTATTTAGCATCTGTATTTGTAAAGAATGTTGTTTTCATGTTTGTTAGTAAAAGCTTATCATCTTAATTTGGTGGGATCATACAGAGGAAGGGTCCTCCTCTGATTTTCATCAAATTAGGGAGTACAGAAGAAATGAAAGACTTTGATCTAATTTCTACCAGAATTTTAATGGCTTGACTTTCCATAGACATACCCATTTTTTCATTGCTAGGCCTTCCATGGGCCTTCAGTAATATGGAAGTGAGAAAAGAAACCTCTATTACAAAGAGTCACTTTGAGAACGTTAAAGATGAACATTTGATTGAAATAGAACTTGGTATCCTGTAAACTTCAGTTCCTTTTACCATCTTATTTGATGTGTGCTTGGAGTGTGATTGTGAATCTAGCAATGTGTAGATTGAACAACAGGTAATATAGTACATGCTAAGTACCAGAGAGATGGGGACACATATATAGTCAGCTAGTCCCTGAAGTCCTTAATCCACAAATCCTCAGTGAATTTTACGAAGATGAATACAAATTCCTTGCAAGGCATTACCTTGAGAGGTAGGTTCTGAAAGCAATGATCACTCACTTGTGACCAATAGAGAATGGAGAAAGTAAGTATGTCAGTTCCAGGAAGAGTCTTAAAATAGAATAACCATTTTCATTTTTTCTGAAATAATCATGACCCTAGATATATCAGGTGTCACTCCAGTTGTCAATCAGAGCTGAGAAAGATTTATAGCTTCCTATAAGAATAAAACCTTTAGATCTTCTCTAACAGCGTATCTGTCCATCAAATACAAACAGATATGTTTTGTTGAAAATATATAGAACAAAACATTCACTGAACTGAGCTCTGAGAAAATTTCTGTCACGTAATTGAGACATGTGGAATAGAAGAAGTAGTGTTTTGAGAATTTTGCTTTATAGTGTTAGGGTCCGAGTTGATCACCCAAATTAATTCTGAGAGTCAGAGAGCACATTTGTTAATGCAAGATGCAAAAGGGAGTTTATTAGGCTAGCTGAGGTCTAAGTCTCATCCAACATAGGGAGTTTTGACAAGGACCCTGAGTTAAATCTTCAAACAGTTTATGTAGAGATTTACAGGCTTCAAGAACTCAAGCATTTCATTGGTTAATACAGTAATGCAAACATTTTATCCATTTGAACAGAAATCACATGAGAAATCACATTATGCTGAGGGTGGATGTCTCAACTCATTGCTGACTCAAATTTGTGTCAGGGAATTCTTATCTGATGGACCAATCAGACCCACCTATTTCCTCTTTTTCAGCTGAACAGGGGTCTCTTGCCTTTACAGGGTGTTTACATTTTGTGGTTTTATCCTTGGGCTAACACTCTCTGCCTATGGGGAAGTTATAGAGTGGAAAAATATTTTACAGTGGCTTTACTGGAGCTTAAGACCACCTCGTTCCTAGGTCCAGGGAGCTTTGGTTTTGGATAACTGGGACACCAATTATATGCTTACTGTCAAACTGGGAGCCACAAAAAAATAGACAATTGTAATTAAAATCGTACCCCATTTACTTGTTCAAACTATTTTTTATTGATAATTTTTCTATCTTCAGAATGATGCTTTGTCTTGAAGGTCCACAAGTTGTATTTGCTTTAGTGCAAAGCATACATAGTTCAGTAATAGAAAGCAATTATTTTCTCCTAGGTGACAGAATAATCACATTTTTTTCTGGGATAATTTGTCTCCAAGAGGTATGACAGGGATATAAATCCCTTACTTTAGATGTTTCCACTTTGCCTTAGAGTACCTTGATATTCCCCAATGGATCCTATATATCAGAATAACAATATTTAAGCCAAGAATTTCATGGAATATAGAGGTCAGAATTGACAGTGACATAAATGTGTTCCCATATAGCATTTTCTGGTAAAATATTCACATGTCCCTGATGTAATTGCAATGAAGACTAGAGAATAGAAGTTTTATGTGGTCCAAAGAAAGAAAAAAAATGAGGATAGATAGTACATAGTAAGGAAGGATGTATGGGAGAGAGATAGGGAGGGAGCAAGGAGGAAACAAGGAAGGGAGGGAGCACTGGAGGGGGAAGGGAATAAGAGAGAAAAAAAGAAAGAAAGAAAGAAAGAAAGAAAGAAAGAAAGAAAGAAAGAAAGAAAGAAAGAAAGAAAGAAAGAAAGAAAGAAAGAAAGAAAGAAAGAAAGAAAGAAAGAAAGAAAGAAAGAAAGAAAGGAAGGAAGGAAGGAAGGAAGGAAGGAAGGAAGGAAGGAAGAGAAGAAGAAGAAGAAGAAGAAAGAAAGAAGAAAAGAAGAAAGAAGAAAGAAAGAAAGAAAGGAAAGAAAGAAAGAAAAGAAAGAAAAGAAAGAAGAAAGAAAGAAGAAAGAAAGAAGAAAGAAAGAAAGGAAAGCAGAGAGGAAGAAGGAAGGAACAAATAAAGGAAGGAAGGAAAGTAGGAAGGAAGGAAGGGGGAGGCTGTAACAGAGACAGATGGAAGAGGTGGGAGAAAGGAAGGAGGAAGAATGGAAGGGAGGGAAATAAACATGGAATTTGGAAGGATGATGGAGAGAAAAGATGGAAAGAAGAAAATGGAGAAGGAAGAGAGGGAGGAAAGAAGAAAGGTAGGGAGAGGAGAGAAAGAGGGAGGAGCAAAAGAGAGAGAGGGATAGGGATGAAGGAAAGAAAGATAAGAGGAAAGAAGCAATAAAGGAAGGGGAGGAAAAAAGGGAGGAAGCAAGGAAAGATGAAATAAACGAGGGAAGTGAGACATTGAGGAAAAGGAGGGAGATAATGAAGGGGAAGATGGACTGGAGGGAGGTAGGAAGGAAGAAAAGATGGAATAAAGACAAGGAGAGAAGGATGGAGGGAGGAGGAAGGTCAGTAGGAGTGAGGGAGGTGAGAGGGAAGAAGGGAGTACACAATAGAGAAAGAGAGGAAAAGAAAGTGTTAGGTATCTACAGTCTCTGTTGCAAAATTCTGATTAGTTGCTTCCTTTTTCTATAGAAGAACAAAATTAGAGAAAGTACCACTGCTTAAATCAATCTCGATTTTAGGTTTGTGCCAGGCCACATTTTTAAATGTTAGCCTGGACAGATTACTTAACTTCTCTGATTTCCCATTATATTTATAATGAGAATAACAAAATTCATGTCAGGTAGTAAGCAGTGCAAGTAAAATGAAGATGACATCAAAATGCTCAAAATATATTTTACTCTATTAACATACTTCTCTGTTAACATTTTCTGTTACAAAGATGGACAAACTTTAGCGGATATTGTTAATCAGTTATATCTCTTTATTTTTGACTCTTGTTACTGGCTTTGAATTATTTCCTAGTATGCCTTTCCAGGCAGTCAAAAATGGGTAATATATTAGATATTATATAACATGATATATTATGTAATAAGTAAAATATAACATAATATATATTAGTTTTTTCTGAATAAAATTTTGGCTTATAGAGATACTACAGCTGTTGAGGTTGTTATCTTGCATACAGCAAAACCTAGTTCAATTTCTTGTATTTCATATGGTCCCCCATGCACTGTCAGGAGTGATCCTTGAGCATTGAGCTAGGTGAGAAAAGGACTGTCATTATGCTATTTTTTACTGATGTAAAACAGGAACTCAAAAATCGCAAGTAACTTACTAATAATCAAGGTTGTTTAGCTAATAAATGAAAGAATCTGATGTGAAGTCCAGCATTCTCTGGTCATAAACAACAATATCTATTATTATCATGTCTAACTATATGTTTGTATACATCTTTGGTTGCTCTTGGTTATGAAGATATCTCTTAGTGATGAAGAAATTACAGCCCATTGAGGAAAATAGAAAGGAGACAGAGAAACAAAATAAAAGTCTACTAGGAAAAGAGGGAGAGGCAGTAGAGGAAGTCATGGTGAATAAAGAGAAGGAGTAGGTTTTCAGGTAGCAAAGGAAGAACAGAAAATGAGAAAGCTAATTTGGTTAAAGTTTGTGGTCTGCACAATTTGCTTTTAAAATAATAAGAACTCAGTCCTTATCATAAGTGAAGAAAATGATGGCAAGGGAATGTTTGCTCACCAATACAAACTTGAGGACTCTATTGGTTAGAGATGTTTTGCCATCATTGTCTCATTGTTTGAATTTGCTCTTTTGTGATTGCCAAAGACAAAAACTCAAAGTGTCTAAATGCTAAAATAATAGAAACAGAATCTGTTTCTGTATGAATTTCCTCAATTTTCAATAAAATCTTGTAGATTTCTTGGTTACATCTTTTCTTATAACTGATAAAACCGAAGCCTTTGCAAAGATTCATTTGATCAACTCCCATAGCTTGTAAGTGTCAGATTCAAGTTCCATCTAGGACCCGGGGTTACGCGTGTTTTCACAAGATAGTTTCCTCTAATGTCTATGTTAGTAGTCACTATATGATTATACATTACTTGTTTACTTGCTTATTTTGTGTATGCAGAGAAGAGGAATTCATTCCAAATGGTTCTTGACCATAGAGCAGCTCCTGACATGTAATCAGAACTTAACATTGAGTCAAGTCAATACATCTGTATAAAAATGACTAAATGTTGAATTGTTATTCATAGAGGAAAAGTTAATTGCAAAATAACACCTGTCCTGTTGGAGGATCTGATGGCAAGTGAGATTATGAGGGCCATAGTGAGAGTATATCAAGTGGGACACTTGCCTTGCACAGGTCTGCACTGGATGTGAGTCCCAACAAGACATCTGGTCCGCAGAGACTTTCCAGAAGAGATCCCTCAATAAAGCCAGGAGTAAGCCTGAACACCTCCAGTATAGCAAAAAAAAAAAAAATGGATAATAAGAATTAGTTACTCTAAATTTATGTTATTGTTCATTTAATTTATAAGTTAAAATTTATTTACTAATAGAATAATATTTTATTATGACCAATTATTACTAATAATACATTATTAGTAGGGAGACATGAAATTTCCCTGAGTTGAGTTGGTTAAACTGTCCTGAAGGTGAAATCTATACATACATTGTTGATTTGTACCTTAAGCTCTTGCGATTTCAGCATATTATACCAGGACTTCTGTGTCCTGAGCCAGATGGTTCAGAAGTAGAAGGGCAGTATATTGGGAAGTGATTAAAAGACAGGAAAAGGATGCAGGAGATGAGAGATGAAAGAGATTCAGTCTGTAGAAGAGAAAGATGAGGGGCTGGTTTAACAGTCTTCAGGTTCCTAGGAGCATAGATAAGGAAGAACGTGATTGAGTTCAGATGAGAAAAGAAGAACTGGACTCAATTGACAGCTCTGGGGTCCTAGAGGAGGATTAATGAAGCACTTCATGGCTGCAGTTCCTTAAACTCTCAAAGCAAGCTACATGGAGGAAGCTGGATTTTCTTTGCTCCTACATAGAATCAGGAGTGATAGATGGTCCCAAATTTTGTGCTAGGAATAGTGTATTTTGTAATGAGTCTGTTGATTACCCGTGCCATTGCTAGCTCCTAGATAATAGGATGCTGATCATCCTAGATGATACACAGAAACATACATGTATCTTGCTGTTTGTTCCAGAAGGAAGAATTCTTCCCAGTTTTTCAAAATGAAGAAGCTGAGATTCATAATGAGAAAGTGAGATTTTTCCCCCAGCGAAATTACCAATAAGTGAAAGGGCCAGAACTATAAAAGCCAACTAACTATCTGACTCCAAGCAATGGCAGTCACAAGTATGATACTAATAACAAAATCAACATCTATAGATGACTTCTTAAAACTCAGGTACATTGTATTCAAGGTTTTCGTGCATCACGTCTTCTAAATTTCCCTACAGACTTATTCCTAAAAAGCTTACATCTGGTTGGAGCCAAGGAGATAGCTCAAAGGGCCTTGTGAACTTTGCAAGTGAGAGGACCAGGTTTGATAAGCTGATACTGAATATTTCTCCAAGAATTTCCAGGAGCAATTTGTGAGCAGTAAGTTGAGAATATCTCCTGAGTACTGCTAAGTGTGACTCCATAAACCTCCCAAAAGAAGCACTTTAAAGCTCTAATTTAAAGTAAGAAAGAGTGGTACAGTAGCAATATTCCCTGGCAGTTAAAACACCTTGCATGTCTTCTCTCAAGAAGTGAGTGCAGAATAGGATTGGAAGCCAGGGACTCACACTGCTGTGCTTACTATAAATACTTTAACTATTTTCTAAGGCATTGGACCAGAGTCTGCTCTCTTTTGTCTGCATAAAGGAAGAAGTAAATACAGAAGGACATTCACTCATGTACCCCTTGAAGATTTAAGGGGGTGAAATCTAAAGGGGATATAGGCAGGAAGATAGGGGGCACTGGTAACATATGTGGGAGAAAATAACTGAAACATGAACCAACCTGAAGGCAAGAAGGTCTTAGAGACAAAGGACTTATTGAGGAGCAAGGGGAAAAAATTGGAATGCAGAATTCCAGGTCTACACTTGTGGGTTCCTGAGGAGAGGTAGCTAGACCAGCTGGGAGCAGAGGCTCCTAGGGCAAAGCATATGATAGATGAAGAATATCAAAAGACCAAAGATGGCTCTCAGCTCTTTCCCTAGACTAGCAGCAGACTTGTGGAAGAAGAGAAGGGAAACTACAAGGAAGGGACAGATAGAGAAAACTATAAAAACAAAGCCAGACTTCCTGTTCAATTCCACATTGCCTGTGCCTATTCTTCTGAGTAGGGGGTGTCTTCTCCTAAGCCACCCTCAGTCCTAATCTCTCCTCTCTAGATATGGACTTTATTTTTTTTAATTAATTTATTTAAAGAAAATGCATCACATAGTTGACATAACTGATCCCAATACATTTGTTTCAGGATGATAGAAAGCGAAGTTATTAAAAATAGAGAGAAAATAGAAACACTAAAACATATAATAAATACTAATAATATGGAAAAAAGGAAGAAAAGTTCATTAGCAAGTATATTCATGAAAATTACTGTATCTCCAGTAAAGCCATTATTAAATAGAAGAGGGTTTAGTAAGCTCCTTCCCCCTTTTTTTAAAGCTAGGAGATACAAGAATACACTAAAAAAATGTCTGGCAGTTGTTGTTTGCATAGGAACAACAAAAGAGGAGAGAAATGGAAAAGAAAAATCTTTTGAAATAGTAGGGAAAGTGTAAGATCTGGAGCACAGCTTCAGCCTGTGATTTGGTTCTGGAGTCTAAGGAAAATGGCTCCCAGCAGCCACCTATCAGTAAATGATCTCAAGTGGGGGAATTCTGAGCAATCAAGTCTGGTGGCAAGCAAAAGTCCACAGTGAAGGGAGCTGGAGGAGAAGGGGCCGCTGAGAGAAAATCAGTAGTAGCAGCACAGTGTGTGGGTTTCTTCTCAGGCTAAGAATCCATCTTTTTGCTTTGGGAGCTGGCTGGCAGTTGTCTGGGGTTGGGGGCATGTTCTGCTCCAAGAGGAGTTAAGAACTGAAGGTAAAATGTGTTAAATGGGGGAATAACATGTTGGGCTAAAAAAGGGTTTGCAAGGTGATACTCAGAAGAGAGAAGGGGTAATTCATATATGATAGGAGAAGAACAACATACAATATAGACATCATATCTATTACCATATTATCTATATGGCCACACTCTCATGAACATACATCGGCAGACACAGAATATCTATTCATTGGTAACATTTACAGAGCTACCCAGGTGATATGGGACAGAACACTTCAAAAGGGAAAAAGAAAAAAATGAATATATAAAGCTGGCAAGTCTGAGGTAAAGGTTTTCCATTTGTTAGGCCAATCATGATTGGGGAGGGTGAACTTTACTGGAGATAGGCTTCATGTATTAGGTTGTGTATAGAGCATTTTAGAGAATTACATGATATGGTATTGAGCACTGTATAGGGAGTGTACAGCATGAAATATACAGTGGGGCCTGAGCATTCCATTTCTTTTCCCAGAAGCAATCCAAAATTATGAGCACTATGGCATCAAAATACAGTAAACCACCTACAGTTTACCTACATAAAATTGTAAACTGCCTAAAGTTGCCTGAAAGATGAGGGCTGATGGGAGGGAAAGAAAGCGGCTTGGGAAGGCTGATTGGATAATGTTTCCTCACCCACACCCCCTCTGGACCCCCCTGTCTGGTCCCCATGTGCTGGAGTGGACAAGCTGCCCCATGACCAAGGTGAAGGCATTTGGTCTGGGGCCTGGTTATCCACCTTGGCCCCGAAGAAGGCTTCTCTGCTCCCTGAAATATGGACATCAATAGTTTGATGTTCAATGTGCATTGGCTCTTTTTACTCTGGTGAAACTTGTGTTCTTCTGTCTTGTGCTCAATCACAAACTTCCTTTACTTCCCTAATAAACTGGTAATATGTAAATACAAATCAACTAATCTAGTTTTAGCTCAGTGGCACATAGCATTATTGTGTATTAAGTTTAGTCTACAAGATTGGCCCTCCCTGTGAAATTAATGCTTCCAACAAGCAGTCTCTTTCTCTCTCTCTCTCTCTCTCTCTCTCTCTCTCTCTCTCTCTCTCTCTCTCTCTCTCTCTTTCATATTCTTGGTAGAAAAGAAAAATAAAACCTCCTGGACTTCCAATTCAACAGTCAGTATTTTCAAGAAAGGAGGAATTGTTTCAGGTCCAGAGAGATAAATCAATTTCCTAAAGCATTGGGTATGTTGGTAAATTCCATCAGCCCAACTCTGATTTCTAAATTTTCTTGTTAGCAGCCATCATAATTGTGTACATTATCATAACAATACAACTACTCCCTCAGGCACTGAGCAAGTTGTCAGCTTTCTTTTTTCATCAATACTTATTTTTATGAGATTATAGAAAAATCAAAGAAAATGTATTCTATTATTTTAGCTTTATGGCTAATATTTTTAGTTATTTGACTAACTATGCTCTGCCTACTTTGAAATAAAGCATTTTTTCTTCCTGAATATATTAGAGCAAATTGAAGATGTCATAGCATATCCATCTGTCCTCTTCGTTACACTTTTACATGACAATATAAGTTGTCAGTTTTATACTCTTTAAATATGAATGATTATGAGATGCATTAAGCCCAATTACAGAACTAGTTCATATATCAGTACAGGTTGGGCTATACAACGATAGCACTTACATTTATAAATCATTTTTTCATACATTAGCTCTCTGAGTCCCAAATGGGATATAAGTCTAGACTTGTCTGTGGGAGACTTCTGTTTTCTATTCCAAGGAATATGTGTTTTCTCTTTCTGGTTAGCTGGAGGAGAACAGAAGCATGGGACTTTAAAATATCAATCTTTATTTCTTGATAAAAACATAGCAAAATGGAAGAATTTTTGGTATATTTTTATTATTCACTGTTTGTCTTTATTGATCATCCCAGTGGTGCTCAGTGGTTACTTTTGGCTCTGTGCTCAGAGATCAATCTGGAAGAATTAGTGGATCATTTAAGATCCTGGGGATGGGGGGCTGGAGAGATAGCATGGAGGTAAGGCGTTTGCCTTTCATGCAAGAGGTCATCGGTTCGAATCCCAGCGTCCCATATGGTCCCCCGTGCCTGCCAGGAGCAATTTCTGAGCATGGAGCCAGGAGTAACCCCTGAGCACTGCCGGGTGTGACCCAAAAACCACAAAAAAAAAAAAAAAAAAAAAAGATCCTGGGGATGGAACCAGAGTTAGCTGCATACATGGCAAGATTCTTATACACTATACTATCTCTCAAGTCTCTACATACTATTTTCAAAGATTGAAAGGAATAGCATGCTTCTAATTTCTTCAATATTTGATCAAATTTGTTCATCTTTTGGTGCACTGTCTAAGGAGTTAAGGTGAATGCAAATTTGTCCAAAATCCTCACCATTCTTCCTTGGAGTGAATTGTAGGCATAAGTATACTAAAACTTAAAAGTCACTGACCATCAGGGTTGATCTCAGAGCAAAATAAATCAGATATTGGTGCTTGAATAAAACAATATCAGTTATTTTTCAAGAAGTATCACCTATCAAGCGCTGGCCTATCTCTCCAATGTTATTTCTCTGGAGCTTAATTCCAAAAGCACAACCAAGGACCTCAACATCCTAATTCTGTGATAAGTAATCTCCTTTATGGAGATCCACAGAGACATAAAAATATCTGTCCATTCAAGGACATTTCCCAGTGAGACAGGCTGTCTAAACTTCTCAGATTGCAGCAGGCACCCACCATGTTTATTCTTCCTTCTACTTATAAGCATACTGATATCTCAGCAATAAAGATGGATTTTTTAATTTCCACCCCTTCTCACTTTCCCTTTTAATCACTGTCAGACATAAATTAATTCCAGCTTAAATAGCTTTCAACAAGATTTCATCATTGTCTAGGGCAGGAAAGGTCAAAACACAGGAGCCTCTGAAAGGACTCCTCTGATGTTTTCTAGAAATAACATTTAGTTATTGTCACTTGATTATTTCTATGTTGTCCATGGCAAGTTGGGCTCATGAGAAAAGAAAAAGAGAGAATGCTGGGTGGAGATGAATTAAAGGGGGAGAGGGAGAAGAAGAGAGAGAGAGAGAGATGCCCATCTACTTGTTTTACCACTCACTTGTTGATATATGAGTGTAATAATTTCTCCTGAATCTTTTTATTTATCTATTTATTTATTGATTCAGGGGCCACACCTGGTGGACCTCAGGGGTCGTTCCAAGCTCTATGCTCAGAAATTATTCCTGGCAGGCTCAGAAGACCATCTGGATGCCGGGAATCAAACCAAGATCAACCATGTGCAAGGCAAAGGCTCTACCTACATTACTATTGCCCAGGCACCTCTCCTGAATCTTTAATAAAATGGACTGGAATTTTAATATTTTGATACCTTTTCCTTTTTTCATTACAAGGAAAGATAGAGTCAAGTTTAAGCTCATTAAATGTGTCTAAATCCATTTTGCTACCTATCAGCTAAAATACCTGGAAAGAGGTATATTTAATTTCTTTACATTTGCCTGTTGAAATACAAACATTGCATTTATCTTTCAGATTCATCCTGTAGAAAGGATAAGAAAATGATGAGAAACTGTTAATTACTTAGTCTGGAATGTCATAGGGAGCAAGCACAGTATTACCACAGTCAGTGCTATTTCTTCTGTAGGTCTGATATTGTGGGTTGAGGTTTACTCTGAGCCTGGTATTTTGATAAAGCTAAGTTGAGAAAACGTATGAGATCACTAAGGAATTTTTTTTTAACTGCCATGGGAGAAATGCTCAGAAATGTGGTTTAAAAAAGTTTTTCCCAGTGATGTGTAAATATAGACAATCTTCTATGGTCTTTAGAAGAAACTGAGTGTGAATTTAAGAGTTTCTCAGCTCAAATTTAATCTCCATCTTTTTTTGTCATTTACTAATTATGTGGGTTCTTGGAAAGTTAATTATATCCATCAGTCTTAGTTGCCTGAACTGTGTAATAGAAAAAGTACTTCCCACATTTGATTATTGATGAGAATTAAAAGACATCATCATAAAATCAGTTCATCTGTTCTATTTAGGAATATTCTTAGCATGTTTTAATAACTGCATGTTACAGAAAAATTAAAAATGTTAATTTATAGATTTTATATGTTATATGTACTAGGGAGTTATTTGTAAGCAATTTATTGTGTAACAAATAACCCTTACTCAAAGCCTCAGTACTCTTCTCATTTTTTACATGAGCAAACAGAGGATTATCAAAAACAGAGAGATTATCAAAACTACTTATACAATATAAGCACTAAGTTGTGAAAAATGAATTTAAAAAAACTACTGTTTGGGCTCATAATCT
This sequence comes from Suncus etruscus, assembly GCF_024139225.1. Taxonomy (NCBI): domain Eukaryota; kingdom Metazoa; phylum Chordata; class Mammalia; order Eulipotyphla; family Soricidae; genus Suncus; species Suncus etruscus. Next base: position 4,670,892 of record NC_064852.1, read on the forward strand.
AACTGATTATTTTACTGCCCCAACTTCATGAAGGAAGAGGAAGAAAAGAAGAGATGCGCTGTACAGTTACAAAAGAATTGGTATACAATTTTCAGCATAATATAATAATACTACTTAGGTTTGACTAAGAAGAACAAGTGTAGGTTTAAAAGTAGATGGGCTGGGTTTTGAACTGGATTTAGAATGAACAAATGTATGTATGAGACTCTGGATTTGGCACATGCCACAGAAATATAAACTCAAATAAGAAGCATGGTTTGGGAAGTCCTGGAGACTGGCCCTAAACATTTAAAATGCTCCGTAGGCTCCAAGTACCTATAATCTAGAAACTGTGTGATTTTGGCCTCTCAATACCCCTGGAGTTTTTGATTTTACTAATACCTGTATTTTGTATATAAGGCAACTACTATAGAGAAGGGTTGAGTCCGTTGTATTAAGAAATACACAAAAAGTATTCAAATTAGATTTTGAACAGAGGGCTTTCTAGTATAGGAACCTAGAGGTTTTAAATTTCTGGTTATTCTGTCTTTTGTTGAATGGCAGAATTGAAACAAAAGCAATGCACTTGGTGATGGGTTCAGAATGCTTGAAAGCTTAAAATATGTTGGCTCTTTCTAAAGTTTTATTTCCTTTTTGTCCTCCACCTTAGGATCATTCCCATCAGTGATTCACAATTTAAAAATTCTAGAATTATCATCTCAAAATTTTTTGAACTCTGTTAGTAACACCAAAGATTTATACATGTAAATAAGAGAGTTGGGATAAAATATATTGCTCAAGAGCTAATGGAATTGCAGATATCTATGTAACATAGAAATGAGTGATTCACAAAGACATTTACTTCATTTGGAAATCAGATTTGTTTTGGACTTCTCTGAATTCTAATATTAAATCAGAGAACAGGACAGTGACCAATAATATTATTACTTAATAATATAACAATTACTTTATGCTCAGGTTAGAAAAGTCAGGATCTTAATTCATATTTTAAAGAAAATATTGGGTCATAGCCCACCCTAGTGCTCATTTTTATAAAGTAAGAATAATTAAATGAGGGGGAATTCACCCTGATATCATCATTGTATGTCTAAAACCCAACTATGAAGGTCTTTGGAAATCACAATGGTTTCCATAAAATAAAATTTAAAAAGAAAAAAAATAATTAAAATACCATGAGTTATAAAGCTATTCTTAGGTGGGATTTAGACATCCATATCCTAACAATTCTACCACCAGTGTCTTCTTTCCTCCACCAAAATTCCTAGACACCCTCCCACCTATAAACTTTAATTCCCAAATATGTAATTTTGGCAGCACATTTTTAAGCTTGGTTTTTAAATTTTGGATGGCATGTTTTTAGTGCTTTTGACTTCATTGTTTATAGATATAGCACAACTCCTTTACACCCCTAATTTACTCATATTCCCTTGAACTCTGTTGTCCTTTGTTTCTTATCTATCTATTCTCCTCAATTGTATTGCTTTTCTCTTCTTCCAATACTCTGAGTGCATTAGAAGTGTGTTGTGTGAAAGTGAACTAGGCACCCTGTCTTTCAAGTATTTTGTTCCCTTGCCCGGTTATTCTATATATCATGTATGAGTGAGATCATTTTGCGTTTGTACTTTTTCTGGCTTAGTTCATTTAATCATAATATTTTCCCATTTCATCCATACAATACTTAGCTAATTTTCTAAGTGCTATAATAAATAATGGTTTGCATATGATTTTTTGAATGAATATTTTTGCATATTGACTTTTTGAATGAATATATTTATGACTTTTTGAATAAATAGTCACCCAGAAATAGAATTGGTGGATAAGATGGCAGCTCAATATATAGATTTTAAAACTGTGTGCCATTATGAACTACTTTATTGTTGTTTGTTCTAACAACACCCTTGCTTATTCCTCATTATCATTTTTAATTCCCACAATAAATGAGAATACTGAGATAATGAAGTTTCTCCTTTAAAACACATAGTGTTAAATGTTAAACATTATGCTGAATTATTCTAGAAATCCACTGAGGAAAATAAGTAAGTTGAATGACTTGAATTCTTTCACTCCAATCCCAAACAGAATAACCTATTTGAAACTTCAAAGGATATTTATCATTTAGCAGACATTAGGTGTTGTGCCAAGATCAACCTTTTATTGAGAAAGAAATATGAGTTCATACCTATCTCTCTTTAAATTTTAAATGGGACTTTGGAAAATGTACTAGCCGTCTAATTGTGTATAAAGAAAAATATCAAGCTGTTTTAGAAGTTGATGTATTGGAATTGAGGGAATTTATCATCAATAAAACTCATTTGTACAGGGGCCTGAGCAATAGCACAGCGATAGGGCATTTTCCTTTGCACGTGGCTGACCAGGAGGAACCTGGGTTCAATACTCGGGTACCCGAGCTAGGAGCAATTTCTGAGAGCAGAGGAAGGAGTAACACCGTAGCATCACCGGTGTGGCCCAACCACCCCTCTCCCAAATTCATTTGTACAAAGAACTGCAAATATGTACCTACTTTGAAAATCATTAGGTTAGCAAATATTTTCAACTTTCACAAACTATGTTGGTTAATTTTCAGCAAAATGTCAACCTTTTTTGAAGCTCTACTTTTGTTTTCATCTCAATTAAATTTTTGTTTCTATCTTGTGAATTTCTTATGGGGGGGTGTGCACCTGGTGGCACTCAGGGTTACTCCTGCACTGTACTCATGAATCGCTCCTGGCAGGCTTGGAGGGATCATAAGGTATGCCAGAAATCGAACCCAGTTCCGTTCTGGGTTGGCAAGGCAAATGCCCTACCTCTGTGCTATCATCGCTCCTGCACCAATAAATTTTTTTCACTTAAAAAGCAAGTGCTTTTCCATGACACTTTTCTCTTATTCTTATCATCTTCAAGTTAGCTGAGGAATTCATTAACTCAGAAGTTTTCTGAAGGTCATCTATTATATTGCTATTCACGACTACATTTTCACAAAGCCCATTCTTGGAAAAATTCGATTACTGAGTCTACCCATGCCATTTCTTACTTCACTAATTCCTGTTATCCTTGCTATCCATTCTATATATTTAGACATTTCTATACTTCTTGAGTTAGTGGGCAATTTTCTGATGATACTGTATCTGTCAAATTCAAGAGTAGATTCTTAACATTTGATAACTTTCAAAGCTCCTGACATTAGTTGGGCTTAAGAGTTGATGCATCTCCTCTTATCTGACCTTCTCTTATCTTATGTCTTCTCTTCATTTCATTTCTTTCCCATTATTAACTACCAATATGCTTCTGATCAATCCGTTGGTTGCTGTACCTAGGATTTTAAATCCTAAATTGAAGGTGAGAAATTTGTATAGATGGAGAAATAGGGGGCAGGGGAGGAAGACAGAGTGAAGAGATAAATGCAAAAAAATTAAAGTAAATATGTTTACATATATATGTATATACATAATCAGAAAATTATGGTGTAAGGTGATTTATTTGCTCAAAGTGTGCAGAGGTTGTACTGTTTCTCCAGCTTCTTGAGAAACTAGAGAGAAAAATGGGGTGTGAAGAGAACATTGAAGACAAAAGCAAGATTAAACAGAGGTTCTGAGCAGAGCTTTTGGATCAAAAATAACTTTGTATTGACATTTTCATGCAGTATTTGAATAAAAATAAGTGATACTTATTTTTAAAATATTTGTGTATGGCTCTTCTAAATGTATCATAATTCATAACCATAATCATAAGTACAATCATCATATAACCACCCCACCATATTATTTTAATACCTGTGTCCGAGTTTTCCTTTTTGTTGCTCCATTCTTGCAAAGTTGGAACTGAATGATAATATGTCAAGCTGTATAAGAGGGCAATTTTAAGAGACTGATGAAGCACATACTTTGCAAGTAGGGTGGTGTCCTAGGTTCAATTCCCGAATTCCTGGATCTATATGGTTCCCCAAGTTCTGCTATTTATGCCTGTTTCCTCCTCTCATATTATAAAAAAGAGATAAGGAGTTTTAGGTATTTTAATTGTATAAATAAATTGTCTTGCCTGTTGCTCACCCAAGTTCAATTTCTAGCGCCCCATATATTCCACCTGCCTTCCACCAGATAAGATTCTTGAGAGCAGTTCCAAAAATATGCAGTGGAGTGAGCACTTCTGGATATAGGCTAAAATCATTGAAAAAACCCCAAATAAATAAATAATAAGATAAAGTAAGGCCAAAACAAAATCTGGTGTTTTCTTGTACACAGTCAAGAAGGGACTATATATGACACTATATATGGTCTCATTGAACTGTGTCTAAAATAATTTTTGAGTGCAGAGGTAGGACAGATGGGTGAGAGCCAAAAGCAAATACAAACAAACAAAAAGTGAAATTACATTATTTCTTTGAATCAGTAGAATATTATAGTTTGCTTAAAAAAGTTTGGCCAAAAAGATAATGTTTTGAATTGACATATAAGGAAAATCTTAGAGATGCATCAACATGTTTTTCCCTCTTAGAATATTAACATTTAAATTTTGGTGTACATACTTTTATATAAATTTTCATGATCCATATGATGGCTAAAATTATTTCAATATAAGAAACTAGAGAACTTCAAGAAAGGTAAAAGAAAACTATGTTCACAATAAAGGAGAACTTATCTCATCCTACGGTAAAATATAAAATCAATGACATAATTTCATAGAAAGCAATAATCATATTATTTTTCCCTTGAAGTTTACTAAGTAAATTGTATTTTATTTTAAAATTTGATTTAGCACAGAGATAAAAAAACCGGTATTTTTTTATTGTAAGAATTTATTCAAGAGACAAAATTGATTAACATAATGAGGTAAACTAACATAACATAATATAGTGACATAACATAACATATAATATCATTAATATAATAATAATACCTGCAATTCAAAGAAAGTTTCTGATTAAAAACACATTTTTTTCATAATGGCTTACATATCTAAGTACATATTAACATTGAGTCAGGAGAATACCCATCACCAACTATGTCCTCCTCCCATTAAAAACCAGTATTATTTTAAGAAGTTTGTACCTATATTTATGTTTCAAGAATTATAATGAAAGTATTTAAAAACTTTGAGTTTAAATACACAAAATTTTAATATTTAAATTAGAATGTTATATCACATTAGCTTGCAGTTATTTAAAAAAACCACTAAATTAAGCTTATATATAAATATATAACACACATATAATACATATAACATCAAAGTTATATTATGTTTTAAAATAGATGTTCCAGGCAGTATTATAGTCTGAGTGCATATGTTTTGCATGCAGAAGTATTGGACTGAATCCCTGGCACCACATGGTCTTTACAATGACATGGATCAATTCTTGAGCACAGAGCTGAGAGTAATCTCCAGTACTAACTCACAGCAATGACCCCAAGGAAACAAACTAAACTCATAATAAATTAAAAAAAAACAACATTTCATCTACTATGGCTAGGTCTGAGTGAAGCAATACCAAATTACATACAGAACATAGAACTAATGGTATTCTCTGAGAGATAGAACACAGATTCTGAATTAGGAGAGTAGCAGTTGGAATAGAGAAGGAGACAGATTCTAAAGGCATTTTTTGGGCAATAATACACTCTTGTTACTGGTAATGAGATTATCATTCAGCAGGAGAGAAAGTTTACCATTGTGCCAAATGTTTCTAGAGTCTGTAAATTTCAAGCCAGAAATTAGTAAAGGAGTATTCTGTCAAGTTCACTGCTTTGTAATCTTTGTCCTCAATTCATATTTGTTTATTCGATTGGATTAGTTTATGGAGAGTAAAACCCAATTAGATACAACTCACATCTTCATATACAGACTGATCTAGTAGACAAAACAGTGAGGAAAATGTTCTAAATATCTCTACTTGAGCTGATGATATAGGGCAAGACGTCAAAAGCAAAAGATTGTGCTAAGAAAGACAATAGAAAGAGAACCACATAACTTGAACAATCTTGTTCTGCCTCAAAAATTGAGGGAGAAATAATGAAGGGTGCCAAGACCAAACAGTTGTATGAACATCGAGTAGAAATAAAAAAAAAATGATCAGACTTAAACACCAAATCCAAAGCCAACAACAACAGATCGATACCCAATCTACAACAAGCTAGACACAGAGGGGACCACTAGCAGCCCGGGACGCAAAAGAGGAGCAATATTGGATGCATGCTGGGAACAGGAGTGCAGGGAGGACAATATTGGTGGTGGGAATGCCCCTAATTCAATGTCACTATGTACCTAAAATATTACTGTGAAAGATTTGTAATCCACTGTGGCCAAAATTAAAATAAAAAAAGGCAAACGAAAAGATTGTTGTATGTTAGATCTACGTGCAGCCAGAGTTTTATTTCTCCTGATATTATAAGGTCAGAGAATTATAGAGTGAAACAAATCACCAAAGAGAGATATAGTTCTCAATACACAAATATGAATAAATAAATGGCATTTCTTGTTGCTTAAAATTATATGAAGATAAAGAATACATTTTTGAACATGATTTGCCAATTTGTAGAATACAACTAAACTGGGGAAATGGTTTTATTATCAATGTATAAATTCACCATCTACTCATTATATACAAAAGAAAAATTTCATCACCATGAAAGAGGATTTTTATGCCTTTTACTTTGAAGTACTAATAAAAATAAATTACAATTTGAAGAAAGGGTGCTGTTTTTCTATTTCCCTTTCTGTAGAGCATTATTGTTCTATATATTAGCTTCATCTATATGATCAATCAGATCTGTTGCTATTGGCTACAGTTTGAAAACAGAGTCACAAGAGTCTAGAGATTCCCATTATGATAACTTATTATCACACTGTCCAGGTTTCAGGGACTGAATGACTCTAGGATGAAAAGGTAATGCCTCATTAATTTAAATCTAATCTTAAATTTGTATAATGTGATGACTTTTTCAGTAATAGCACAATTGTTCTGTGTATTAAAATCTCTCTTCACAGGTAAAAGGAACTTAGCTAATTCTGTGAAAGTTCACCTAGTGATGGTTTGCTTTTATTCTTCTTACAGCCATGAATCAATAGGAGACAGTGTCTTCTCCCAAAAATCTGTAAAGGAGTCTTCCTTACTCTTCCAACTTTCCCATGCTAAGATGCTGTATTTTATACATACTCTGATGTTCATGTTAGTGTTAATCATAAATTCTTTGTCACTTTTAAATTCACAAGTTATTGCAGACTAATTTATTGTTGTTATTATTATTAATGTTGGTTGCTAAGATATTCAAAGCAGTGCAGGCACCTTGTCAATTTTAATTCTTTTTCTGGACTCTTCTAGGTCAATGAACAAAGTCAAGCTCAACAAGACCTCCAGCTAATAGAGGTCCTTTTTATAGCCTTTGCTTCCATTGATTCTTCCAGAAATCCTACGCCAGACAAGGTTGCTGTGACTTATTCCAATTTTATAATTAAGATTCATGTCTCTCAAAAGCAGTGTGACAAAGGTTCCAATCACATAGTTTATGCATGATGTGTTAAAGTAGTGATTCAGTCTACTGTATGTCAAGATGCCAGGATCCTCTCCTCTCTACCATTTGTACAAAGTGGAGATGTGCCTAACAAACTCAACACTTTTGACCTGTTGGTTTTTGTTAATGCCTTTGAAATTCTGCTATTTGGAAAATTAAAAATATCTACTATTTTTGTAAAGAAATTTATGGGAAGTACATATAGAATCAGGGTTGAGAAGCATGGTGCTAACAGCCACTGCATTATTTAGGAAATGCTGAAATAAAAATCTTTACAAAAACGTTATCATTTTCTAGCTACACAATGTCCAAAAATTCACAATTCAGATGGTCACAGTACACTTTCAGTTAAGAATTTGCAGTATCACTGAGATTGCATAAATCAAATATATGCCTAATGTAATAGTGAGTCCTTCTCTAAAACTGGAGAACACTCACCTCATCATAAAGATGCTTTGAGCAAAAAAGGTGATAAGGTTGTCATGTTTGCACCAGAGCAGCTCCATAACTCACTCTGTTTTTGAAAGGGATAAAAACCAAGCTTTGGAAATATCAAAGGCACACTGAGCATGGAGCTGAACATTTGCAATCTTAGGAAGAGAGGACAGACCAAGCTCCCATCCCACTGATGTCACACCTACTGCATCCATCACCCATCACTGCAGCTTTACCTATGACCCTAATTCACCATCCCTCTATGACTCTCTGCAGATACCAATATGACCAAGACTTCAACTATGCCTTATTTGGGTAGACATCATGAAGAATTTTGGGGAAGTGAGTGCAGACATCCCTGGACTTTATTATACTTCGGGGAGACCTATCAGCCAAGAACACATCACACAAAAGCCACAGTATCAGTAACAATGTTTTGAATTCCTCGACCACATCATGTGTTTAATACTGGGTCCCTATAGAAACACACCAATTTAGATGCCAGTGTATAGCTGAAGTCACTTAATGTTCAGAAACAAATAAAATATAACAGAATGGTCAGTTAGTAACAGATTACTAAACCTATCACAATGACTTAACAACCTCTTTGGAGATATACTAATTTTTATGTGTTTTCTTCATTTGTTTGTTTTGTTTTATTTTGTTTGGGGGCCACACCGGTGATCAGTGATGCTCAGGGGTTATTCCTGGCTATGTGTTCAGAAATCGCTCCTTGTTTGGGGGACCATATGGGACGCCGGGGATCAAACCACAGTCCATCTTAGGTTAGTACATGAAAGGCAGACATGCCCGACCACTTGTGCCACCACTCCGGGCCCATTTTTATGAATTTTCTTGAACTTCCTTTTCTTTCATTTTCTTCTTTTCCTTTTTTTTTCTTTTTCCATTCCTTTCCCTTTATTTCCGGCTTTCCTTTTTGTTTTTCTTTTTATTCTCCTCTCCTCTTTCTTTTATTTCCTTTCTATTCTTTTTAATGCTTAGTTGGTTAGATTTTGGCACAGTTCCTGAATAATTGTGATACCACTTCTACTATTTATATATTTAAAAGCAGGTCATATAAGTCAGCAGTGTACTAAGTAAAATATGGGCAATGAGTTATACATTTCTTAGTTTTAAACTAATGTGCAATTACCATGGGTTATTCTTTCTTTATATAAAAGTCTATCATATAATCTTATTTTAAAATACGGAGTAATACATCTCTTGCTTTTTTTTTTTTCTTTTAAAGTAGTGGTTACTTCTGGTACTGCCATGATCCTACATGAATTGAACTCAGGCCTTACATATGATCTCAAAAAACTAAAATACCTTCTTGGCCTCTTGTTATGTGGCTCTGTCTGTTTTTCTTAGCAAATTCAGTTCTGAACTGTGTACATAAATTTTCCTAGATTTGTTCTTTATTCTCTTATATTTAGAATATTTACATGAATTCTCATAATGAGCCTTAATTTTCTTTATAAATGTCTTATATAAGTAACTTCCTAACTTTACACAGCTACTGCAGATTCATCTACTCATAAAAATTCAGTAAAGTTTAGGGAAAAGAAGTTAGAATCATACTTTAATATTTGAAGTCTTTCACCATAAAGTTTCAGCAATACTGTAAGTGATTTCTTCTGAGAACCAGCAATTTGCCAATATTTTATTTCTCTAATTCCTCTTTCTATAACATCATGTCAAGCTATCACTTAATTCATCCCTTATTATAAGATGTGAAGCTAATAACTTTTCTTGTAGTACTTTATATTATTAAGTTCAATGTATACTACTTGGCAAACAAGATCTTGATGACAATTCCTCATACTATCAATAGCAAAGTAAACTGATAAATGGTAAGTTTCTAACAAAAATTTCTCAAGATGTTCGTAAGCTTCAAACATACTCATAAATTAGTTTAATAGTCTGTAGTTTTAATATTTTTCTTGCAGATGTGTAGGTAATACCATGACTAAATTATCTCTCATGAAAAAGTACTCACGTTGAAAGTAGAGAATAATTTCTCACAAAGCACATAAAATCACATTCCATTTGTCATTCTCAAATTATGGTACACAACTAGCTAATGAGCTATAAAATCACTTTTGTTGAGTGGTGAGCTTAGTTAATTATTTATTCCCATTAAGTATTTCAAGGTGAACAATGGGTAATATATTTATTTTCCAAGATTTACTTATGACTCTTCTTATTTACTTATTACTTTTGTTGAAACAAACATGATATTTATTCTTTTTTTTTTTTTTTTTTTTGGTTTTTGGGTCACACCCGGTAATGCTCAGGGATTAGTCCTGGCTAATGCGTTCAGAAGTTGCTCCTGGCTTGGGGGACCATATGGGACAGCGGGGGATCAAACCGCAGTCCATCCTAGGCTAGCACTGGCAAGGCAGACACCTTACCCCTAGCGCCACCACGCTGTCCCATGTAATATTTATTCTTAATAGTTAAAATTAGTATCTAGATAAAATTTATTTAGGTCTTTTTATTACTCTATTAAAATTTCTGGGTCGTGTAATTCCTAGCATAGCTGGATATTTCACAAGAACAATAAAAAACTCTCAATAAGTACAGTTTCTAGAACTTTGAAAAGAGGGATTATTGTGTCATTGGTCTTAGCCAAAGCCAAGTATATATGCTACTGTTACATTTTACCTTAAATTTGAGACATTTATAGTTTAACCTAAAGATGATAAAAGTAATTTATAGAGAAGTTGGTTAATTAAGCATATATGATATAAAGGTAATACCATCATTTTATATCACTATGCACAATTATATAAACTGTGGTTCAAATAAAATTATGCACTTACTGTCTAAAAATTGTTTATAATTTTTCTTTTGTCACTCTTTGATCCTGTACTAATTTTCTATTTGACTAACTTTCTTGTTGATTTCATGGAATTGCTTAATAACATTCAGCACCAAGAGACATTCTGCATCTCGATCTGCATCTGCAGATCCATTATTTATTTCTTCTTACTTAGAACTTATTAAAATGATTAAACTTTAGGAGCTTTTCTTTGTCTATCAAATGAATGAACAAGTATAAATAGAATTTGAAAAAAGATACATATTTTAAAGTCTACTTAAATAAACTTATTACTATATAATTGTCACTCAAAATTCTTTTAATTCTTTTTTTATATTTTATTTAAATACCTTGATTACATACGTGATTGTGTTTGGGTTTCAGTCATGTAAAGAATACCACCCATCACCAGTGCAACATTCCCATCACCAATGTCCCAAATCTCCCTCCTCCTCACCTAACCCCATCCTGTAATCTAGACAGGCTTTCTGTTTCCCTCATACATTCTCATTATTAGGATAGTTCAAAATGTAGTTATTTCTCTAACTAAATTCATCCCTGTTTGTGGTGAGCTTCATGAGGTGAGCTGTAACTTCCAGCTCTTTTCTCTTTTGTATCTGAAAATTATTATTGCAAGAATGTCTTTCATTTTTCTTAAAACCCATAGGTGAGTGAGACCATTCTGCGTCTTTCTCTCTCTCTCTGACTTATTTCACTCAGCATAATAGATTCCATGTACATCCATGTATAGGAAAATTTCATGCCTTCATCTCTCCTGACAGCTGCATAATATTCCAAAACATCTAATTCCATAAAAAAATGGGGAGAAGAAATGGACAGACACTCTGAGAAAGAAATACAAATGGCCAAAAGACACATGAAAAAATGCTCCACACCACTAATCATCAGGGAGATGCAAATAAAAACAAGTATGAGGTACCACCTAACACCACAGAGATTGGCACACATCACAAAGAATGAGAACAAGCAGTGTTGGCGGGGATGTGGAGAGAAAGGAACTCTTATCCACTGCTGGAGGGAATGCCGTCTAGTTCAACCTTTATGGAAAGCGATATGGAAATTCCTCCAAAAACTGGAAATCGAGCTCCCATACGATCCAGCTATACCACTCCTAGGAATATACCCTAGGAACACAAAAATACAATACAAAAATCCCTTCCTTACAGTTATATTCATTGCAGCACTATTTACCATAGCAAGACTCTGGAAACAACCAAGATGCCCTTCAACAGACAAATGGCTAAAGAAAATGTGGTACATATACACAATTCTTTTAATTCTATAGACACCTTGATAGTCAGGAGGTAGCTAATGTTTTGATTAATTACATCTATAGATGTTGGAAATATGTTTTCAAAGTAAAGAACCTGCTTAATGATGGCATTGAGACTAATATTTTATTTGCCTAATATTTGATAGTTCCTTTTTTTTTTTTAGAAACTTTCTATGAATCCTCATCTTTAGTGATTCATGAAAAACCCGGATGGCCTCTCTGCACCCTTTAAGTCACAATTTCTTATCTATAGTACTTTCCAGAGATTTTCTGAACCATTGCTGAGCTTCTTCCAACCCAAGCATCCTTAAGTGCTGAAAAACGAGGCGCTGCTGAACCTACTCATGAGCCAGTTGGCATTTTTTCAAATGAGCCACTGAATGGCAAGTACACAGATAACACTGGGAAAAAATGAGCTCTTCTTATTGATTTTTCCAAACCAATATGGCACGGGTGCTCTCTCTTTGTGCCATCTCCTCCCTCTGTCTGGAGGCATTCTCTGCCAGTCCATCATTTTAATTAAACATTACACCTGGCACAAATGCTGAGTTGATTAACCTTAAAGGAGCTGAATAGGTTCCCTGATCGTTAACACAGGGCCCCTGACATATTATAATTCATGTTAACATGTGCTGTTGCACAAACTCACAGCTTCTTCAGCCCACTTTCTAAAGCCGCTGTGCGGACTAATAGCATCTACTGAGAGCCCTTCTCAAAGCGTGAGCCCATAATAACGCCATGGAAAGCAAGATTTAAAAGAAAGATTGGTGTGGACTCTACGGATACCACTTTTTAATGTATATAGAAATGTTTTCTCTGTGCCAAGCGGCCTTCTGAGGGATTGGTCCTTTGTGTTTTGGGGTTGTAAAGTAGGAAACATTGCCTTTGGAGTGGGAAAACAGGGGGTTTCTGTCCTATCCTGACTACTGATCTTTGATATGTCTCTTAATTTCTCTTTAATACTTCATATGGAAGATAAAATTGAAAAGGAAAATGATGTTTTTATCAAATTGCCTATTTCTGAAGCCTTCAGTATGTCCCTTCCTTTGATTCCAGATGAAGAGATGAGGTAAAAAGATCACTAGCAAATCCATATTCTTTAATCCTGGTTAAATAGTTTCTGACTCGAAATATTTCCTTTTTACTGGTGGAAAAGTTAGGATACCATAAAGATATGAAAGGCATTCGTATTTTATATCCTTTTCCTTCTCCTAGATAAACCTTACCAAATGCTTCTTTATAATATGTCCACGAGTCCCAACAAAACTTTGAGTTCTGCAAAGTTAGGACATGTTGGTAATGAAAGCAGAACCTTGGACAGGGCTCCAATTATGTGAGTACATATGTAAGAAAATAAATTAACCCAGGAGATAGAAATCAATATCTCTTTTTTGCTCTTTGTTTTTATGGTTGGGTCTCCTGAACATGTACATTGGAGGCCAGGTACCTCACTTTCATTTATCACCCAACTAAATTTTAGTATGTGTTTTTGTTCAAGCCCTGTAGTGTCAGGAATTATCAAGCCAAATCCAGTGGTGTGGCTGTCTTCAGGGTCCTATTCATTGATTCCTGGAAGTCTTCAGAGTTAAACCCAATGATATTTGGGAAGCCATGTGGTTGAAATGATCAAACCGGGGCTGTGCACATGTTAGACATGTTTTTGTATCTGCCGTGCAGTCTCCTGACCCAATAGAAAACATCTAAAGATTCTTTGCCTCCCTTATTAAATATTTCTCCCAATTCTAACGATTCTTCAAGACTTCTATGAAAGATCTCTTCTTCTAAGGAAATGTTTAATTTTCTAAAATAGTTCTGGGATTTAAGATTCATAAACATCTGAGACTTGTAATAGCAATTTGGGGGGTTAACTAAATTTTTGTTATATTTATTTTTAACTGCAATACCACATGCACAATAGACCCAAATCTTGTGTTGATAGAATTGCTTAAAGTTATGAGAAATATAGCACGAGCAAAGACTGATGAAAAATGTTTCTGAATATTCTTACTCCTCAAAGAGTATTATTTTGTCCACAGATATTCACAACTGCTTCTGGCCAACTACTCTACTTAGAATTATTTTAAAAATCATATCTGGAAGATGCAGTGTATCTCATTATTTAAGCTAATATGTAGGTTTTAATCTGATTTTTCTTGTGCTTTTTAGAATCATTTTTTTGAAACTGCATGAATTTGGATGTTATTTACCTTCTTTGAATTTTATTTTTATTATTGACTTATGAAAATAAAATAAATTAATATGTAAACTTTTCTTGTCATAGTTTTATACAATGATTACTAATGAATAGCACTTTATTGTTTTAGCAGGACAAAGTGAAAAGAGAATAAAGAAAAATAAAGACCATTGAATTGCTTTCATCAACATTCTAAGTGAGCAGAGGAGAGGAAAGGTTAAATTCCTCTACTTTTTCTTAAAATATATTTGTGGAAAGCCTGGAAATGAGAATTTGTGTTCTGGCACAATGATATTCTTTCTTATATTCTTGTCTAGAATCAAAGGCAAGGCCCTAAAGATAGGCCTATGAGGATCTCTTTTTATCTGCTGAAACCGAAGGACTTCAAAGGTGGCCCACTTAAACAAATCCTGACCTCTTATCCTTGTCCATTTCTGTAGAAAGGTCAATTTTTCTCTGGCCTGTGGCTCATGGAAAATGGAGAACCATCCAATCTTGCAAGTAAGGGTCATTGACTGGTATTGTACTCTGCAGAATTAACAGGCCTTCTTTTCCTTGAGTATAGGAACTAGGCTTTCTTAAAGAGCTCTTCTACCTACAACTACTCCATTTATTAAAGAGATCAGTTGTCCTCACTGCCACCAAATATAGCCGGAACCACAGCTGTCCTATGGCCAACTCAGGATACTCTTTTGAGCACCAACCTTGATCCTCCCAAAACAATGTTATGTATGATCATAGACCATTGCTTTCCTGTTATAATTACCAGTTGGTTGTGATCAAATGACTATTTCCTGTGTTGCTCATTAGAATGAGAGTTTGAAGTCGAGCTTAATGTTACTCTTTGCCCTTCCAGCTTCAATCACAATGTTTATCACTGGAGATACTTTCAAGGATTAACTTTTTATGTTTTTCATTTCTAAGTAAATTAAACAAATGAACCAATTAAATTAGATGGTACTTTGGAATATGCATCCTTTCCATTAAAAATAGATTATTTCATTAAAGCACAGGTTTGAAAACTATTAAACCTCTACCAATAAATATTATTTAATTGAATTCCCTCGTGGTATACATTTACAATGTTGTTCCTTCAAACTGACTGGGTTTCAGTCATGGAAAGTACTATACCCTTCACAGATTCAACATTTTCCATCTCAGTGCACATTTCCCACCACAAATTTTGCACTCTGGTTTCCCTCCAGTCCTTCTCCCACTACCTTTGTGGCAGACTCAATGCCCAGTTATTTTGGGGGGGGGGGTCACTCCTGGCTCTGCTCTCAGAAATCACTCCTGACAGGCTCGGGGGACCATACCATATTGGATGCTGGGATTCGAAACTACCATGTGTCCTGAGTCAGCTGCATGCAAGGCAAATGCCCTACCACTGTCCTATCTCTCTGGCCCCCAATGCCCAGTTTTTATCTAGAGTAATAATCACTAGGGACATGGAAATCAAAGTAACCATGATATAGAATCTCATACCACAGAGACTGACACACTTCAAAAAGAACAACAACAACAACAACAACAACAACAAAAAACAAAAACAGTGTTGGCACAGATGCAAGGAAAGACAATCTCATTTAATTCTGGTGAGAATGTCAGAATATTGACTAGTCCAGCCTTTTGGAAAACAATATGGATATTTTTTTACAAAATGGTTCTATTTATTAACTTTATATCTCACATTTCCAAATCTACCTTACTATCATATACAAAACAGTTGTTACTTAGTCCAAATGAAGATAAAAAAAATTTAGGCTTTACTATAGTGTAAAGCACAGTGTCAAAAGGAGAGAAGAGAGAGAGAGTGAGAGAGAGAGAGAAGAGAGAAGAGAGAATGAAAGTAAAATGCCTGCCTCAGAGACAGGTGGAGGTGAGGGTGGGAGGGTGGTGGGTGTACATTCTATGACTGAAGCTCAAACATGAAGAACTTTGTAACCACAATGCTTACATAAATTATAAAAATTAGACTGCCTGATTCTGAGAAGTGGTGAAGTATCTAATCCCAAAGAAATTTGAAAACAAGGAAAACCATCTTTTGTTGTTTTTATTACCCGACATGTAATAATAGTTGTTATGCAAAAGAGATATCTGAGTAAAAAAAGAATATGTCATTTTTGTCTTTGTATCTCTAGAACCCCAAATTGTGGTCATATCAGGCCAACAATTGTGTCAATAAACCCGATTTAGATTGAACTTTACTTCTTTGTATCCCAAATTGTCTTGCAAATGTAAATAGACATTGTTTCCTGGCAAATCAGATTACTTCAGTGGTTGAAAACATCAAAAAGTACAGGTTTGCACAATAGATAGTTAATCATAACAAAATGAACTCAGCTAGTCTCTATTTAGATAACATAAAGTGTTCGTTTTTATGGGCTACATACAGATAGAACTATTCTTGCACTGAAAAAATAGCTAAGGCGAGAGTAAGTGGAGGCATTTAAAACTGCTTAAAATACTCTTTTTTAAAAATGTATGGAACCATGTAGTATAAAATTGGGAGTGGAATGCATAGAATTCGTGTGGTTTAAAATTCTTATAGAAGACATGTGATTTATGTCAATATCCTCAGGAAATTTATTTAACTTGCATTTACTATTGATTGCAAATGGTTCTGCATCAAAAACACCAATTAAATTTCAGTTGATTTTTTTCAGACCTGAAGAATACTCTATTATGACCACTATTCTGTAACAATCAAAAATTATAGACATCTGAGGTAACTGTGCTAATATTAATAATTCCCTAGTTTATTGTGTACAAAGAAATTTGCACTAATTATAGTAATCATCAAAACTAAAGTAATCACGCCATAAGCTATCAAATATTTCCATCAATGTGGTTTTGCTTTTATGCTCACGTCTATGCTAGAAATTAATTGCTGGAAACAAAAAATTAGAGCTACTGTTATAGATATGATGATTATACCTAAACCTCTAGATGACAACTGATAAAAGACATATTAGTAAAAATAATTGTTAAAAATGTTAGAACATCTATCTTCTAATAGACCCTTTTTCTACTTCTTTTTCCACTAGTTCAATTCAATAACAAGGTAATTTAAGTACTATCTTATTTGTACATACATTTGAGAGTTTTGTTCTCACTCTTTATTTTACATTCAATTTATTTCCTTGTTACATTAGTCTTCCAACATTACTTCTCTTGTAATTTCTGCTTCTTTTTTTCTGGTCACAAATATTCAATTACTTCCAGCTATTTTCTTTTCTAGAATTAAATGGTTCAATTTTCTTAGTAACCTTACACCTCCTAATTATTTTTTATTTCTAAATTAGCCAGGCTACTTATCAAGTCCTTGATTTTGATGTTTCATTGTTCTTTTGCCAACTGGGAAAATGTTTCCAATTCTTTTATTTTTTTTACTTGAAAATTATTTTCAAACATGCATTAAATGAGTCACCTATCCATTCCTGATTTACCCTTTAATTAATTAAGTGGATGTATATCCAACATCAACTTCTGTACTAAAGCACAATTTATATAACAGTATAAGAACCTTAGAGTTCCAAAGATTTATTGAGAAGTAGAGAGACTTTGATATTGCAAAACTCCATATTCAGCCAGTCTCCATTCCTGATCATCTCAGTTATTGCAGTTTCTGTTCCTTTCACTTTCTTTTATTATCATATATATCAAATGATTATTAATGTATTTTCCAAACAACAGATATTTCATACTAATATATTTCTCTGGTTATAACATATCAGCCATTAAAAAGTTGTGATCGTGCCTATTCATCAGTTGAGGATCTTCTTTGCCTGGGTAAGAGAAATAACAAAGTGGCCAGGAAATTGGCTTGCATGGGTTTGATCCCTGGATTTGAACCCCAGCATCCTATATGGTCCTGACCATATGTTAGGAGTAATTCCTAACTGCAAAGCCAGAGTAACCTTTGAGCATCACTGAGTGTGTCCTAAAAAATAAAAAATATCTTCACTGCTGCCATTGAGCCTGAAATGTATGGAAATTGTGAATGAAGTTCACAAGTTGTAAAATTGATTTTCCTTTCATAGGTTCATTTCTCAAGTAGACACCAAGTATCTAAAGAATTAGAATTGCAGAATGAAGCAATGTGTTTTCAAATCCTGGCTCATCTATGTACTAGCTGCATGATCATTGCTATGCTATTGCATTAGACTAAACCCTAGTATTCTTTATTTTATTTTTATTTATTCACATTTTGAGTAAGGGCCACACACCACAGTTCTTAAGACATACTCCTGGCTCTATTCTCGGAGATCACTCTTGGTAGTGCTGAGGGAATTGTACATGGTGCCAGTAACTGAACAAGTGTTGACTGGGTATACAGTGATATATCTCTCTAGCCCAAGCCCTCGTACCTTTATATACATATATATCTCTATATACATACATACATACATACATACATACATACATGTTTATATAACACAGGGAAGCAGCAACCCCTCTTATCTAACATGTTAACTTCATGCAAGATAAATAAATCATTTTATTTTATTTTGTTTTTTTGGGCCACACACGTTTGATGCTCAGGGGTTACTCCTGGCTATGCATTCAGAAATCGTCCCTGACTTGGGGGACCATATGAAACGCTAGGGAATTGAACTGTGGTCCATCCTAGACTAGCGCTTGCAAGGCCGATGCCTTTACCTCTAACACCACCTCTTCGTCCCTAATAAATCCTTTTAAAAGGAATTGTATTAGAACGAATGATTTATCATTTATGTTCAATAAATGGTACCTCTTTAACCAAAAACAAAAATCCAATTATGTATTGTCACAAAGCAGATTTTAAAATAGTGGTTGCTAAATATTGAACATGTGGGTAAAGAGTTAAAAAATTTAATTATTGGATCTTCACACAGATAATCTCTTCCTTTGTTCACGGATGATCTGTCTTTTTTTAATCTTTGTAAAATTGAGAGCTCTTAGTATATGTGGGTGTCTTTTACAGAGCCTTCCTCCTACTTTCATAACCCAGTTTTCAGAGGGCATCTTAAATGTCATGAGACAGAAGAGTGATGGAAGTAGGTCTCATTAGCAGAAACATCCAATTATGTCCAGTCTTCCCCACATCATAAGAGCAGCAGTTTCTGTTTCATGGGCTACCCAGACATGGAGAAATTTTTAAAGATTAAAATGAAGATATTTATATTTAGGGTCATGGGAGAGCCTTTCCATGAAAAATATCAAAAGAAGGGAGATATGTCCATGCTATATTCCAGCAGTGTCCTTGGGCTCTTGCTAAATAATAACTTAACCTAATTAAAATGAACAAAGTAGGTGACAATGTTCTGTCTTTGCCATCCCAGCACTTTCTCTTTCCCTTTGTTTAACAGCTTTGCTCATTTGAAACTAGTGCTAAAAATATAGCAGAAGTAGAAGTTGAGTGGATTCCTATAGGATTATATATATATTTAGGTGGAAAAGGCACAGAGGTTCTAGGATATCATTATGAACCAAGGAATTGTTGTTGGGAAAAAAGGGATATTGGAATTGCTGTTGATATGAAGGCTTTGTGATGGTGTACTTTCTGTGAATCTCCAGAACTCATCTGGCCCCTTTAGAATTTGACAACAGTATCTCAACATTTTGATATCAAGCTTTTTGGACTTTCTTTTTTTTTTTTATTTAAACACCTTGATTACATACATGATTGTGTTTGGGTTTCAGTCATGTAAAGAACACCCCCCATCACCAGTGCAACATTCCCATCACCAATGTCCCAAGTTTTTTGGACTTCTTATAGGAGGAAAATCAACCTCTTTTTATGCACAGCTCTCCTCAGAAATCTTCTACAGTAAGATGCTTCCAAAGATGAATCAAAGTAAAGTTGACTACTTAGGCGAGAGCAAACAAAATGAGTGGTGACTAAATATGTGGACTACTCATTAGAGATGCTGGGAGAATAACCATAGTTGGGATGAACATTTTTATACCTTTATTGATGATCACCAAGAATTAAATAGCACTTGAAAACAATTTATTATTGGTATTGATTTATGAGTTAGCATGTATATTTATAGCTCTTTTATATCTGCCAAGTTTATCCCCATCATCATTTTTAGTGTTTTATGCCTCAAAGACACCACAAAGAAAAAAATTCTGGCAGCTAGCGAGAAATGGGGATCATTTATCATGTTAGACTATTGTTTATCAGTAAACTGAGGCATTTGAGAAATGATAAGAGAAGTCACTGGTAAATTCCAATTTAAGCTCATGATTAAGAATAGGGTAAGTTTGCTGTGATCCTACTTGGCTGATAATGCTATGAAATTTGAGATTTCTCACCACATATCTGATGGGATAGTTACATAAATGACCACCAAGCTCAGTAAGCCTAAATAATAACACAGAAGGCTCAAGTAGCACCAACCAGAGCCCAGTAAATCCCTAGACAATGACTTTAGTAATGCAATTGATAGATAAAACAATTACTTAAAATGGACACTTATTGATCTGAGTTTTGATAATTCCAGTTGCCTTTGTTCTGTAGCAAACAACATGAAGTAATTTTGTGTGTGAATGGGAGCAGGGTAGGGTGGTGAGTGAGAAACTGGGAACAATGGTGGAGGGAAGGTCACACTGGTGAGATTGGTATTTGAACATTCAGTGCCTAAAACAACTGTATTATGAACAACTTGGTAAAGCACAGTGTTATGGGGGCCGGGCGGTGGCGCTGGAGGTAAGGTGCCTGCCTTGCCTGCACTAGCCTAGGACGGACCTTGGTTCGATCCCCCGGCTTCCCATATGGTCCCCCAAGAAGCCAGGAGCAACTTCTGAGCGCATAGCCAGGAGTAACCCCTGAGCGTCACAGGGTGTGGCCCAAAAAAAACCAAAAAAAAAAAAAAAAAGCACAGTGTTATTATAAAACATTAAAAGAACAATAGGGCAGAATAAATGGAAAAAATGGAAATTATCATTTGCAAGATCAATGTAAGACCAAGAATATATAAACAGAACTGGAAAATGTGCAAGGGATATTGATATATCGAAATCAAGGGATGATATATTCAGCAGCTACTTTCTTATGCTCGATGACAAGAGGTATTTTATTTGAAAAAAAAAAAAAAAAAAAACAAGAGTACAGGAGCCAGAGTGATGGTGCAGTGGTAGGGCATCTGTCTTGCATATGGCTGACCCAGGACAGACCTCAGTTTGATCCACTGGCTTCCCATTTGGTCCCCCAAGCCAGGAGCGATTTCTGAGTTTATAGCCAGGAGTAAACTCTGAGTGTCACCAGGTGTGGCCCAAAGTCAAAAAACAAAAAACAAAACAAAACAAATAACAAAACAAGAGTACAATTCTGTGCCTTGCTTTCTCTAGATAATTCTTTTTTTCTTATAATAGGTCATAATTAAAATCCCCAAATTAACATTGTCTGCTTGTCCTATTTTAGGTACAGACTAGGCATTGATTTGTTTATTCTGGAATAATGAATGTCCTAATGAGTGGGGGCTTGCTTTGCATGTGGTTGACCCAGGTTTGCTCTCCAGTATCCATATGGTCCCTAAAACATGGCCAGGAATGATTTCTTAGCACACATCCAAGATTTACCCATGAGAATTGCTGTGTTTGACTCCAAAACAGACACAAAAAGAGTGTAATAGGTGACATGAATGGAATTGTTTGTTATGGCCTATTTTATTAATAATTTAAATTTTTGACCAAAGTGGATTACAAATCATTAACAGTAGTATTTTAGGTACATATTGACATTAAATCAGGGGCATTCCCACCACCAGTGTTGTCCTCCCTCTACCCCATTCCCAGCTTGCATCCCATATCCCCCTCTTTTGCCCCCCACCCCAGGCTGCTAGTATAAGTGGTCCCTTCTGTGTCTAGCTTGTTATAGATAGGTATCAATTCTGTTGTAGTTGGTTTTGGACTTGGCCTTTTTTGATGTCTAATGTACTTATCATTGCATAATAAGCCACTCAAAGGAATTAATAGATTAAATAACCAAAATTTTATTCATATTGCTCTTGAGTTCAAGAATTAACTTGGTTTTTGTTCATGAGATTAACTTGCTTGATCTCAACTAAGCTAATTCATATAATAGGTCAGTTGAGATCTGATTAGAGAGAGGCTATTCTAAGGCCCCATTAACATGTTTGTTAAAGACCTTCTTTTAGCACATGAATCTTTTAAAACACTATTTTTTTTAACATTTGAAGACTATAATTGGCAAAGTTGCTTAGAAAACAGTTTGATGATACATTGGTCACCTCTACCAGTGACCTCAAGTTTCTTCTCACCCTTACATCTGACTCCTTGGTACAAGACTCTTGTCTTATGGGCTAGTATATTTTCTGCAAATGGAAGAGGCAAGGAATGTAGAAATAGGCAGTCTTTGGTGCTTTGGTTTAGAAATGGTTATAATATCTTTTTGTTATATTAACTTTCTACAGAGAGTCACAAAGCTAAGTCAAATTCAAGAGGAGGGCATCTAGACTTACTTCTTGATAGAAATTGCTAAAGAAAATCACCTGGCGAAGGGGTGGGGAGAAAAATGATTTTTCAAACCATCTACCATACACACCAGGTGTGAATTTATTGATTCCCAAGTAGGGGCTTATTGAGTCCATACTGCCAAAACATTTTTATGTGGTACAGCAGAAAGTTAGACAAAGTAAAATTATTTACCAATGAGATTATAAAGTAGCAGAATGCATAATTTGATGTAAGTACTTAAATGTGTACTATATGATTAAATGCAACTTAAATGCACTTCTATAACATAAATCTGTTTATTTTGCTCTTCCACTAACTTGCTTTTTACCTCTCTTTTTCTCTATTTCCTGGTCTAAAAATCCTTATATTGCCTATAATAACATTAATCATGAATTTGGGTGGAGCTGAGATGATGTAACGTTATAGAAGCTAAGGTATATAGGTTTTTCTTTGGGGGAGGGGTTTCAGCCACACTCAGTGATGCTCAGGGGTTGCTCCTGGCTATGTGCTCAGAAATCGCCCCTGGCTTGGGGGGCCATATGGGAAGCTGGGATTCGAACCAACTTTCATCCTGAATCAGCTGCATGCAAGGCAAAGACCCTACCGTTGTGCTATTGCTTTGGCCCTATGTAGGTTTTTTTTTCTATGTATGTTTTTAAGTACATAAGTTGATAATATTAAGTCGTTAATATTGGTTACATTGATTATAATGAAGGATCATATTTAATTCGAAATATAGAAGTGCTGTTCTCATGGACATAGACATAAGAAAAGTCCGTTTTGTTTATTTTTAACTTTTTTTTTACTCTAACTTATCACATTTTAAGCAAGACAAAATATCTCTAGAAGGTGCCAGAGTCATACTGAGTAGGGCACTGTCTTGCATGTGGCCAACCCAGACTTGATCTCTGACATCCCATATGGTCTTCTGAGGTACCGGAAGTGATTCTTGAGTGCAGAGCCAGGAGTACCACCTGAGTACCACTGGGTGTGACTCAAAAACAAAACAAAACAAAAATTTTCCAGATATTTCAAAAGTAGAATAATCAACAATCAGGAGAAACAATTTTCTCATATAATGAACCAAAATTGATAAATTCTGTAAGGACTCTATATTAATCTAAGAAAACTTATAAACAGTCTGAAGATATCAAAGTTGCCTTTTTCTAAATTTTTTTCTCCTGTATTAAATTGGAGAAACTTTTCTTTTTCAGACTAGATTTCTGAGAAATTTAGAGACCCTTCAGCTGACCTCTTGTACTTCTAAAATACGTCTTTGCTTTATGTGCTTAGAAATTTGGCCCAATTATTAAAAAGATACCCAATGGGTGGACTCAGATACCATCTGCCTATGAGACCAGTAAAAGCAAATCAGAAAGGAATATAGAAGGAGAGTAAATGGTTAAGGATTGGAACCAGAAGGAGATTAAGAACAATTTTTCAGGTTTCTCCCATGTCATCCATGATTCCAAGACATGTAGACATTCTAAAAGAAATAAAAAGTTAAAAATATTATGTCTCAATATGTATAACTCAATTACCTAACAAAATTAGGATCT
Source organism: Suncus etruscus (assembly GCF_024139225.1). Taxonomy (NCBI): domain Eukaryota; kingdom Metazoa; phylum Chordata; class Mammalia; order Eulipotyphla; family Soricidae; genus Suncus; species Suncus etruscus. The sequence goes on from NC_064852.1 coordinate 4,695,166, forward strand.
CTGACTCGGTGATGTTAAGTAAAGTAACTTATCAGATAAAAAATGCCAAACTGATGACAGAAACAAGGTCTTTAAAACCCAGAATCTGAACTTCAAATGGTGTAAATGGAAAAATTTAAGAAAGTGTTGAAGAAATGTATTTCCTATTTCCTTATCATTTCAGAACTATTGCCAATGTTATGAATGATTGTTTTCCCATATATATGTATGTTTATGTCATATATAAACACAAATACATACATAGACATACAGAGATATGAGAGACAGAAAGCAAATGACTTTCCAACCTTGTTAGTGGGTAGTATACCTGACACTACCATATTTTTTATACCATAAGACTCAGTCCTACCTCCCCCGAAAATGGGGGAAATGTGTGTCTTATGGAGAGAATGCTACCTGGAGCTGAAATCTAAATGTTTTGGGTTATTTGTTTTGCTGATGTAAAAAAAATTAGATAAATGTGTTTTACCAGCTGTGGACTGGTGTATTGTATTGTATTGTATTGTATTGTATTGTATTGTATTGTATTGTATTGTATTGTATTGTATTGTATTGTATTGTATTGTATACTTCAGCCTCACAGACTGGTTGTTCCAGTCACCATCTCCTAACAGCATCTCTTGTTGCACCATTTGCTTTAGAATATCATTTTTTTTCTTGTTTTTCTCATCTAGCAACTACATGCATCTTATGGTCAGAGAAAAATACAGTAGATTACTTGTGTTTCTGGAGTGGTCAAGTGGCAAATTACAAGGTTTAAAATTTTAGGCATATTTTGGTCACTTTCAAATAATCTCTGCTTTGAAATGGAGATAATATGGGTAAATGGGCTTGATTTTTTTTAATATATATAGTTCCTATATTTTATTTGGCCAAGTCATTTCAAACTTATTATGATGCTTTAAAAGAAAATAGATAATGTGTAAACAGAAATCAAATCAAAAGCAAATGCTGATTTTGCCTTATATTTTTCTAACTCACAGAACTGAGTGCTTGGGGGCCAGAGTGATAGCACAGTGGTAGGGTGTTTGCCTTGCATGCAGCTGATCCAGGAGAGACGCGAGTTTGATTACCAGCATCCCATATGGTTCCCTGAACCTGCCAGGAGTGAATTCTGAGCTCAGAACCAGGAGAAAGCCCTGAGCACTGCTGGGTGTGGCCCCCAAACAAAACAAACAAAGTAAAAAATGTAAAGAGTGCCAATTTTGGCTTCTTGGAGGGTTATTACTATAAAAACTCGAGCCCCACATTATGTCATAAAATTTTCCTTTTCACAGTTTCTTAAGGAGTTAATATTGACAAGAAATTAAGCACCAATGTTCACTAGCTAGATAAGATTTATAGTGCTATAAAAGACCCCCTAAACATGTCTGTAGAGTGTAGAATCTGTTGGTGTATTAGGAGGCTGAATACACATCTGAGAAGTAAAGCATGTTTAAGTATCAGTTAAGAATCCATTTATTTGATTGCATAAATCATGGATATTTTAATTGATCCAAAATTTAATGAGAATAATTAAAGCAATAGGTAGAAATGGAGAAGAGGGAGGGAAGAGTTCAGTGAGGGAGAAAGAGAAGACTAGGAGGAAAAAGAAGAAAGTAAGAAGAGTATGGGAAGCAGAAATGTAGAGACAAGAAGGAAAAGAGATAAAGGAAGTTAAAAAAAGTCCATATAATTTAACCTCATTTGGCTAAAGTAAGCAGATAGGAATTAGGGCATTGGCCTTGCATGCAGCTCAACCATGGCTCAATCCCTAGTTCTTGCATATGGTTGCCCGAGCACTGCCCAGAATAATCTCTGAACACAGAATCAGGATTAATGTCTAAGCACCTCCGGTTACCCCTTAAATAAACAAAAAACCCACATAGTCTACCCTCTGCATTAAACAAATGGTCAGTAGTAGTAGTAAGTATAGTGGGATTTAGCTGAAAGGATTCAGGATGAAAAGCTGAAGGCGCTTTGAATCTGTCTCGTAAGTATTTCTGTGACTTCCTCTTCTTGTTAGGAACCTCCTTTCTCTGCTTCTGAAACATAATAATGTTCATCTCTACTATTTTGAAGACCCTTTTCAGTTTTAAGGTTCTGTGCCTGTTTCATCACTCAATAAGATGTCAACCAAATGTCTGGCTCACAAACCAAAGGGTTGTCCTTTCCCCACTGCTAGCTAGCACAGAGAGATTGTTTTTTTCAGAACCTGATTATGAAGTTGGAGTGACTATATTTGAAATACAGATTAAATACAATAATATGTCTTTGCAGAACTGAAATGTACTCAGGAGAGTTGTTAAAGTCATCTAAACTAAGAACAAAACCTGGAGAAAGTGTCGTCTTACTTATTTGACAGGGACGTGAGAGAATGCTAAAAAATTTTCTCTTTGAGCTAATGATAAAAATTTTCTCTTTGAGCTGCTGAATTGCTTTGGGGTAGGGAGCAAAGGCAACAGAAATAAGTTGTCAGAGTATTTTCCAAAGAAAACTAATCTAACATAAAATTAAAGAGTGGTGTGCCAACAGCAATCAAGAGGGATGTGCCAAACAAGATTTCTATATTTAAATTTCCAGAAAAAGAGGTCAAAACCACTTACACCCTTTTTAAAAGTAGAATTTCTCAGAATTTCTGATATACTTATGTACAACATCATTTGTGAAAAGAACAAGCTGTACCTCTTGGCACACTGGTTTCACACAAGTCCCTATTTATTTGTTGCTGACCTTACCTTAAGAATGTGACTCTTATATTGAAGAATGCAAGTTTAGGAAAGTTTCTTTTTTCCTGTCAGTTTCTTTTCCTGCTGTACAAATGAGGGGCTTGTATTAGAACTCTCTAATGACTTTTTCTGGTATAAAAAGGTACAATTAAACAATGCCAAAAATATCATCAGTGGCATTTAAGAAAATGAGCCAGTGAAAGACAGAATAGGAGCAGAAGTTTGTCAATTTGGGCATTGCTATCTTTATAGTCCTGTACAAATATTACAGTGAGCAGGGTACTTACCTTGCACACCCCACACCAGCATATCATATATTCTCCCAAATACTGATGTCCATGTCCTCTTAAACCCCAAATGCAGCTGTGCCTAGAGTCCCCTTGTTTTGCACAATTTGGGAAACGATCCCCACCACCCAATTATCTGGGAACTGTAGACTCAGGCTAGAGGGAAGAATGACTCTTTGTAGGAAAGGAAAGTTATTTGTACCCTTAGCACAGGCTTTCTGAGGCCATCACGTTTCTTCACAGAAACAAATTTCAAAAGGAGGCAAAATAGTGAAGCAAGGTAGTTTTCATTGTAAAAAATTTACTTAGACTCCAGGCAAAAGAGAGAAAATACGTGTTCAAGAATAAGCACAGGCTTCTCCAGTGGAAAAAAAATCCGAGGATATCTTTGAGGAAGAAATTATATATAATTTCTCCAAATTTTCCCTTTTTTTCCGACCACACCCTGTGATGCTCAGAAGTTACTCCTGGCTATGCACTCAGAAATCGTTCCTGGCTTGGGGGACCATAGGGGACCTCGGTCCATATTAGGTTAGAGCCTGCAAGGCAATGCCCTACTGCTTGTGTCCCTGCTCCAGCCCAAAATATTTTTTTGTAATTTTGGGTTTTTCTGCATCACAGGAGTTAATCTGGGCTTAGACAAAGGGAAAGACTTGCACTGTAGATGGTCCTTTCATTATTTCTTTTCTTGCACTATTGATAATAGCCTCATCATCTCATTGCATTTTTGATGGTCTTTTCTAATCTCATAATGTCATTTTTACTTTTTCCTTTCCTGAAGGTTCCATCCTTTTTTTAGGTTAACCTGAAACTTCCACATCTGAGCGGTGTCTCAGTTTCTTCTTTCCAAAATATTCAAGATTTTTATTTCCAAGGGATGTGTTTTTTATGCATCTGGACAACTTAAGGGATAGTAAATATCTCAAGTTTTATTATCTCCTAAAAGGGCAATACCATGTCCCCCATCCATCTATTTGCTAAGGCATCAAGATATTCTAAATGTTTAGAAACAAACTCAGTTTGAGTGAACTTTGGGATAAGAGGCATTTATCAGTATGATAGAAGGTTGGGTAGAATGCAGATGAATTTGCCACTAGACTATTGCACAACTCTTTCTGAAAAGACTTTTTGCTTTCTTCTGCATATCCTCTTCCTCTCCTTAGCAGGAAACATGACCAGCAGCATCTCCCAAATCTCACATTTCTTCTCACTCTGAGAGAAGAATTGCCTCTATTCTTTATTGTATAGATCCGATTATCCAAGGGAATGTCTCTGATTGATCTACTTGGCAATGTAACTGGACTAATTATCTGTGGCCAGAGGAGCAGGGTCACCTAACACAATGATGACAGCTGATACCTCTGATTCTCATGAATGAGAAAAATCACTAAGAGCTGGGCAGTGATCCTAATGATCCACAATAAAACATTGAGATGGCGACTAGAATTTGCCTCTGACATATCCAGGCAGCTGTGTAAAGTAGAACAGTTAGTTGAATGCAGATATTGGATACCTTTCATGCTCAGATAAGAGGATGTTACTTGTCACATTATAATTTTAATTTTTTAGTTTTTAGGCCACACTTAGTTGTGCTCGTGGGTTACTCCTGGCTCTGTGCTCAGGGGTCATTCCTGATGTTGTTTGGAGGACCATATGGGATGCTGGACATCAAAACCAAGTCAACAATGTGCAAGGCAATGGCCCTAACCATTTTGCTATAGCTCTAGCTCCTCTACCTCCTGGTATGTTTGTTTATGCGTTAGGAGAATCAAATCAGTGGGAGTTGGCATATGCATAACCAACTGAGGCGAGTGGGAGTATTTACTAAGACACTGATTCCTCAATCTATTAGTGATTAATTTACTTAGTAGTTGGAGTTGGAACACGGAAATATTTAAACTAAATATACCCTAAGTGATCCTGATGAAGAGCTGGTTTTTGGAAATCATGATTAATCTGAAATAACTTTGCTGTTGACCCTATTATGTACTTCTGAAATTAGACTAGATTTATTTCTGAGATACACACAATTATAGAAATTTAATATTTTTATAAACTATAATGGTATTAGGAAATATAAAACGGATATATAAATATGAATATATTAAATATATGTATATTTATATTAAACGTATTTAATTATTATATTCAATATATTAAGTATATATTAATACTATAAAATTTAACTTAACTATATAATTATTTATATATAATATGCAATATATATTAAATATATATTATAGGTGGAGAAGAAAGACACAAAGGAGTAAAATCTAGAGGAGAATTTCTTAATTTGGCTCCTAAATATATTTGTAAGGGCCAGTTACTTTTTGGGGGAGTAAGGGGGATATTCTTTGCTAACATCTAACAAAAAATTTTAAAAGACTTTTCAATAAAATGGATTCAATAATACCTGAAATTTAGTGACCATACAAATTGCATATTTTTATTTTTAAATAAGGAGTAGGTATTTTATAGCACTATTTTTCTCATCTCCAATTCAAGATGATAATTCTTATAAACTGCATATTCGATATTATTTCTTACTGAGTGGATGACAAAAAAGCTTACTGACTATAAATCAAAATTAAAAAAATACTTAGTTTTTTTATTACATTTAGTCTTCTTTTTAATTTTGTAGGCCTTATTTTTGTAGTTATAAAGGACTATTTTGAGAGTGTATTCTGGTTAGGTCATACTAGATAGCACATTATTCAAATCTCTAGCTCATTGCTCTGTCCTATCACCTTAAAAAATTGACTAAACCATGCATATTTGAGCAATTTATCTTAGTTATACAAAACCAGCATGCTTATGGGAAAAAAAAATTACAGAGGAAATCAAAAACTATCTTCTTCAAAAGTTTTGGATCAGGAATTTGAGATCCAGTAAATTCTTGACACACATAGTCTCTTTTATGACTGTATGCATGAAGTGCTCTAAGGAATTAATATGAAGGAGAATAAGTATGGTTTCTACATGTTGTTGAACCACAAAATTCATTGCATTGTTCTATCTATCTCCTTTAAAGGATAGGCCGAACTATGCGCAATTGAGCCATTTATATCAGATCTACAAAACCAGCATGTTTATAAAAGAAAAACAATATGAAGGAATCCAACATTGGCCAGCTTGAGCTAAGAGGGACACCAGAACTGATATGGTGCTAACTTAGCATTTTAGAATTAAAATTCTCTTTATTTTACTACTAATGTTCATGTATGGGAGTGGAGATAGAAATGAATCAAGTTGTCCATGTACATATGTATTCTTTCCAGGGTTCCTGCACACCAAATTTTCTGAATCTTCACTACTCATTTAAAAACTGTCCACTGGCTAATGCTGGAGAACAACAACAACAACAACAAAACAAACAAACAAACAAAAAACATCACAATCTTATGCAGCATCTCCTCTGCTCAGGCAGAAACTTATCTAAATCTCTCCTTGACTTTGTGTCAATTACTATTTGTAGGCCAAGAACTTTGGCGCCAGTAGACAGAAGAAACAAGGCTTTTGACTACCTTCATATCTCATATTAGTATTGCTTCATTCCTTTCTCTGGGCTATCACTGAGAACAAACTAACTTTGAGGGTATACAAAGTATTTTCCTAAATTTGTGGAATAAAGTACAAAATATTGTGTCCCTGTTTAATCTGCCACTGAAGAATTCAGTACACTGTCCTAGAAACTGAAAGATGTTCATGACATGGAAAAAGCGCATTCAGGAAACTTTGCTTAACTAAAGGGTACATTAAAAAATAAGTATTCAAAACCAATGATCATTTTCAAAGTTGTCAAGAAGTTCAATCGTCAGTCACTCAAATCTATGTGTAAATTCCCTTGCTCAATTTCTCCTCTATTAGCAATGAATGAACACAAATTCTATTTAACCTTGGTGGGTCAAAAATGACAGAATTTCAGATTTTCCCCCAAACCAGAAGAGCAATCAGTTCCCTGAGAGTGAAAAAGTGTCTTGCTTATGGGAAGTTAAGTCTTGTCTTCCTTGTTGAATATAATTAAAGGAGATGGAAAGAAATGTGAAGAGACTCAGTATCTCCACTCAAAAAATCTGCCACAATGGATCAAAGAGATAAGAACTGACATTTTCTATCTCTGGGACATGGAGAGTAGAAATACAGTCAGTACGGTGGCTTGTTCATTGATGTGCAAGGCCTCTTCCCCTATCAGAGGGAGAAAGATGAAAACTGACAGCACTTCCCCAACTCAACCCTCAGCTCTTTGCAACAGTGGCTGTATGTATGTAAAAGCAAACTTTGGGTGAGAAAGTACTGATTTCACTTTTCTGTGGGGTTTTATCTAAAGGCCCTGACAAGGGTTTTAGGATATTTGTGTAGTTTCTAGAGAAAACTTCCCCACATGGAGACCAGAGAGAAAATACAGGACTTAAGACACATACTTTGTATGTGGCACAGTAGTTTGATCTCCAACACTACATAGTGTTCTGAATATCCAGATATTTAGTAACCTAGCACTACCTGGCTCAGACAGCACTGAGTCACTGGGACCTTGCATTTAACTTCCAGAGAAAATTTTGAGCCTCTGGATTAATGTTTGAGAAACCTCAAAACAAAGCAAAACAACCCCCCATATTACTATAAGTAATATAAGTAATAATATTTTAAATAAGCATATCACCTTTTGCTAAAATATTTATAGGTATAATAATGAGGTCAATCTTAAATTCTTTGTTTGGGAGATGTCACCTTAATGGGGGTGTTGTCTATAGGGAAGAGGGGAAATCTTGGTACAGGAGTCTAAAAGGAGCTCTAAAGGTCTGTAGCATTTTATATTTAAAAGTATAACTAAATCTTAAAACAGCAAAGATATATAGTTTGGGAGGTTGGGTCACACCTGGCTGTGCTCAGAGGTTACTACTGGCTCTGTGCACAGAAATCACTCCTGGCAGGCTCGGGGGACCATATTGGATGCCTGGATTAGAACCACCATCCGTCCTAGATTGGCTGCATATAAGGCAAACACTCTATCGCTCTGCTATTTCTTTGGCCCCAGAAAAGATATTTTCCATGCCAATTTTAAATATATGACTGAAAAGTAAATAAAGAATGGCAAAATGAGACTTTAGAATTTTAAACATCTTACCTATATTGCTTAACAACAAAATACAAGATTAAGCAAGTAGATATGGGCCTAGAGCTGATGATAGATTCCTAGGATTGTTACGTATCCCTTAGAACAAAGCCATTTCCAAGATCCTGGGCTATGCACTGAGACAGATATGCTATTGTGAACCTTCTTCCTCTTTTCTTTCCTCCTAGTCTCTAATCTTAGGAGCCAGTAGCTCCAGCCAGTAACTCAAGGGGCCATCATGAAACCCAACTGTGATACAAGATAGAATGCATACTTGAATGTCTTAGAACATTTGTGAAGGTGAAAATGGGATCAGCTTAAAAAATTTATTAATATATTATCAAGCATATGTAGACATCTTACTTGATCTCAGACCAAAATATAGTTTCTTACATTGGCAAGATTGTACAGGATTTAGTTTTTATGCAAAGTACATGCAACTCTGGGTTTGATTCAGGCATCCCATAATCTCTGGGGAGTTACCAGATGGCCTTGAAGGACCTTGAACTCGACTGGGGTGGTCCTAGTATTCTCTTGCACTGTAACTTTGAAGTTGTACTACATCTTCAGAACCTACAACTAAACTGCTGATTCAACTGTTTGATCGTTTTTCCTTAAACCTTACACCAAAAGAAAGTCGATAGCTTACAATTTCTCCCTCTATTTTGTTCACCAAACTGAAATACCATATAAAGTGACAGGTATTTCTTAGCCATATGCCTCTGCTACTCCAGTCTTGGGAAGAGAAAAGGCTAATTTTGATGCGTTGGTAAGAGAATAATCTCTGTGAAAAGACATGCTTTAGCCAAGATACAAAAGACAGAACATCTCCACATGAAGATCTGAATATGGGTGTGGGAAACACAGTCTAAGTGAATGGCAATGAATCAGAGTAAACTTGAGGATAATTTAATTAAAAAGTCAGTTGGGTGAAATAAAATGTCTAAGGAAATAAAGGAATGCAAGAAGACTAACTCACCTATAACCCAAAGACTGAAAGTAGAAATTTGGACTGAATTGCCAAAAATGGAATGTAATGCCTTTGCATTGGATTTAATAGGAGCAAACATTAATCATTTTGTCTTCTAAGAAAAGAATCCTCTGCAGAAAGACAAGAATATATGTTTAGAATTCAGTCAAAAGGTGATGTTAGCAGATCTGGTTAAAAGGCATACAGATCAGGTGACAGCAGAGAAGAGGAGTGGAGATATAAATATAAATTTTGGCTCCAGGGCTAACAAAATTATCGCATGGAATTGAGGAATCAGATTTTAATGATTAAGTAACAAAGATATTATATATATTTACTTGTAAAATAAAAATACACATAAGACAACACTAACATTTATTTTATCACAACTGGCAGGTGTTTAGAAAAATGGTACAATGTGGAAAGCGTAGAACTCTTGATAAACCAACGGAATTGTCCAACAATTGAGGATCAGTTAAATAAATTATAGTGCATGCATATGTTTAAATGCTCCATGGCCATTAAAAATGATGTTGTGGAAGAACATTTAATGACATGGAAAATGTGTGCAGAAAGTTTTATCTGTTCAACAACCAGCTGTCAGGGCCTATGCTTCTTGTTAAGTACCAAATGGATTTGCAGCAAGAGAATGTGAATATCTTCAAACTGCTGCAGAATTTTTATAAGTGAAGGGACTCTTTCTTGAAGAAATATTCCTGAAATATTTTTTGGAGTCAAAGGAGACATTAAGGATATCTGCAATTATGAGACAAGTTTGTCATGTGAAATGACTAAGCTCCTCTGACCTAGACATAGACTTATTGGGAAAATGAACTTCCTTGAGTCTGAAGCCTTTGGTAAGGAGTCTGGGAAAACAAAGCTTTTCACTGTCTTCTGCTTTACATTCATCAACTATTTTCAGAAATTCTTAGAGGACCTTTAGTTTCTATGGTATATGGTATGCAGTTTTTAATCAATTTTTCAAAATGCCAAGGGATCTCAAAGTACAGCTTGTTAGGAAATTGAAAGATATATTTATAGCTTAGAGCATTTGTATTCAACCAACATATTGGAAGGATCTTTAAAGAATATATATTGTCTTAAAGTTTTTAGGAAAAAACTGATGGTTCCCTTAAGATACACAGAAAAAAATCGAAAGGAAGGAAGGAATGAAGAAAGAAAGACGGAATGAATGAAATAATAAAGAAAAGAAGAAAAGAAATCAAGAAAAAGTTATCTTAAAGGTGTATTTATAAATTAACTCAAAGCATGATAGGTAGAAAAGATGACGAAATACAAATCAAAGCTGATTTATGAGTGGAATGGTCTTTCTTGCTACTTGATGTTCGGGTTTATCAATACTAACAGAATATCACTCTCTTTGTATGGATGACTGTTTGCAAAGACATAGAAAAAGCTATTCTATGTTTTTGTTTACTGTTGTTATTCTTTGCACTATGATCAAAGCACTTCTAAAATAGAAAGTTTTTAGTTTTGTTACTATTTCACTTTAGAGATACTACCCTACTCTGCGTGTTCTGCTTTATTTCACTAATAGATTCATATCCATGCTGGATGGCATTTCTAGTTAGCAGTTCTGGGAAAAACAGTTTGGTATAATACGCTACAGCAACACTGTATGGTAGAGCAAAATCAAGGTTCAATCATTTCTTTGAGGTTAGTGAACTTGGACATGACCTACAAAGTTATAGGTCTAATGTTATTTTCCCTTAAAATGGTGCCAATAAATGTAATTTATTCCACATGTGGGCATTTTTAAACTGACTGTCAAAGATCTTTGTGAGCTTCATGTGTTTATTTTATGTATAAAATAATGATATTTATAAGCCTATAGGACATTTATTGCAGAGCGAAAACAAGAAAGCACTTCATCATATAGAGAGATACTGATTTAATAAAAAAAAAGGAAGAAAGTATTCAATTACCTGGAAAAATGATTTTCTAAACTTGATACAAGCCAATGTAATAGAAAATAAAGCTAATTTAAAACAGTGATAGTTTATTTCATGAAAAGAATGTAGGTGGAAAAGTGTTATGCATGAAATCCTATTGGCAACCATCCTGTAAACCAGTGTGAAAGTTATTTCAAAATATGTGACTCATATAGAAGCAGGTGGATGGGTGAAAGAGGGGCCTTTGCGGAAGAAAGTGGACAGTGCTGAAGGGATTGATGTTGAAACACTGTATTCCAGAAACCAATCAGAAAACTTTATAATGCATGGTAAATTAATTAAAAATGATAAAGGATCCTATAATTTACGCTTAAAAATATTTACTCTTGCACATAAGAGGGTAACTTTTTGTAGACTCCACAAGATAGGCCATAAGATTTTCCACTCAAAAATTCATTCATTGACACACAGAATCATTCTTTAATATATTCTATCTTTATTTCATTAATTTCTGGATCCGAAGATCAGTGTGAAGGACCAGAATATATAGCACAGTGATGTGCAGGGGACTGTATAGTGTCTTATCTTATCTTCTGTACTATTATACGTTTCATGCTATTTATATTTTATATAATATAGTATATGTTTTATACTATGATACTGTATATAGTATACACTACATAAATATATTTTATATTTTGTTTTATATTTTAGACTTTACTTTTTCTACTATTTTAAGCTATTATAATATTATTCTTCTGTACTACCTTATCTTCCTTGCTAGCATGATAGACTTTGCATGTCTGCTTGGTTGTGGTGTTCATATGTTTGCTTCTGTGCTTGCCCAAGATTATACTCATTGACTGTAGTTGCTTACACACAGTTGGCTACAGTGGCCTGGAAATAGATTTTGACTCTCAGGATCTCATTTAGTACAAACTCCCAGGCTCCAGGATCTTCCAGGTGCAAACAGTAACTCTGTTAAGTTTGAACTCAAGGCATGTAGACAGCACTGAGTGAATTCTCAGCTTTACGTGTAGTCTCATGCTTTTTAAGTAGAAGCTTTAGTCACTGATACATCCTCTGACACAGCTGTTCCATTTTATTGTTGCATCATCTTTCCTTGAAGAATATATCACAATTTCTATTTTCCTTTCTTTTTAAATATCTTTACGTAAGCACCATGGTTATAAACATGTTTGTAGTTGGGTTTCAGTCATAAAAAGTACAACCTCTTTACCAGTGCAACCTTCCCACTACCAATGTCCCCACCTACAATTTCTATTTCTGGTTTTTTGTTTTTGGTTTTTGGGTCACACTCAGCAGTGCTCAGGAGTCACTCCTGGATCTACACTAAGAAATCGCTCCTGGCAGGCTTGGAGGACCATAAGGGATGTCAGGATTCAAGCCACTGTCCTTCTGCATGCAAGGCAAATGCCTTACCTCCATGCTATCTCTCTGGCCCCACAATTCCTATTTCTTAATGATGGATGTGTGAGTTATGATGAGTGTTTTGACCTTAATTACAGAGCTGTATATAGATATATATTTGTATGTACTTTGACTAAATATCAAGGAATTGAACCAAATAGTGTATTTTAACAGCGAATTGCAATTTCACCTTAGCAAATGTTTGAAAACATTCTGCATTCCACCTACAATTCTTTGATGGTGGCAATCATATGGATTTTAGTCATCATAGTGTATGCAGAATGGTATTTCAGTGGAGTGGGGTTAAACATATTGTTGTGAACTGTATTATACTGAGTTCATTTTATTGGGCTACATATATCTTATTATTTAGCCAAAAGAATTATTTATATGTTATGGGCTTAATCTTTCAAAAAACATTAGCTCACAGTTTGTGGTTTACATTTTTTATTTAAAATTATTTTAAGACCAAAGCTCTATAATTTAAAGGCATTTTGGAATATCTGTTTATAATTAGTGTTTATGGTGTCCAAAATGCTTAGACAATTGAGGATATTCTTTTGATTTTTAGACTGCAATTTTAGATTATATTTATATCAACCAAACAATAAATTGTTCATTTGACAGGATTTAGAAGTAACTTTATTTTTTCTCTCTAAATTGATATAAGATCTCTATGCCATTTAAAAAAAAGTTTTTCCTACTAAATTCTTAAAATCATCATACTTTTCCTAAAATATCAATTGACCAAAATGCACACACACACACACACACACACACACACACTGTCCTTTCAATTTATCTATTTTTGATAAAAGTACTTCAGTAAGATAGGTTTTTAACAAATCTTAAAAAAAATATTTAATCACCATAGGATACGAAGTAATTTATAGCAAATGTTTAAATCAGTCACTGTAGGTCCTCAACATATGTTAAGATTTAAGTATTCTAGATTTTGTTCAAAAATTTTAGAGTAATTTTTTCAGTGAGCATTAAAAATCTAATGAAAATGTCACTAGAATAGCATTGAATCAATAGAACTATTTAAAATAGAATGAATGTTATGAGAACATAAATATTTAAATTAATAGTCATAGTTCACCTCCTCATTTGTTAGATTTTTCATAATTTCTGTAGCTTTTATGTTCATTGTCGACTTCTTCCACAGTTTTCATTGTATGAATTCCTAATTAATTTGTATTTTGGTTCCAGTTATAGAAAACATTTAAAATTCACTCCTCTAATTATTTGCTTCTAGTGTTTAGTAACACATTATTTTGTATTTAAAACTTGTATCCTGAGAGATTGACTAACTCAAATGTAAGTTCTGGTAGCTTATTTATATATACCCTGAAATGTTCTTTATTGTTATTATAAGTGAAAGAAAATATGGGTGTCTTCATATTTATGCATAATTTTCCTTTATTTTGTCATATTTATGCCTTATTAAACCTTATACTTCTCAGCATAAGTCTCACTCAATGAGTCTACATAGAAGTGAAAAAATATATATTTTGACATTCTAATATTATTAAGGAGAATTTATAGTATATTGGGGCATTAGGTATGATGTTAGTTCTTTAATTTTAACAATATGACTGAAAATTTGTTTTCAGTTTTTACTTTAATTTGGGTTGTTATCATAGATTAACTTTACATTTTCCATATGGTTTTATAAACAAATAAGATAAAAGTGCTTTATCTTTTTATGTATTTTGTTTTGTTTTGTTTTGGGGTCACACCCAGCAGCACTCAGGGGTTATTCCTAGCTTTTGTGCTCAGAAATCTCTCCTGGCAAATTCAGGGATGCTGAGAATCAAACCTGGGTTAATCCCAAATCTGCTGTATGCAAGGCAAAAATCCTACTGCTGTGCTGTCACTCCAGCCCATCTTTTTATGTTTCAGTGCAACACATTATTTCTTTATAAACAGTGAATTATACACATTTTTAGAGAAAATGCCATTTGGTAAAGATAAGATATCCTTTAATATACCATTCATTTATATGTGATCTGTAACATTTTGCAGTACACTTTATTATCTTAGAATAGCATTTTAATTTTCTTTTTGTTTGCATTTGGCCATGCCTGTGGTGATCAGGGACCAGTCCTGGGGGTTCTTGGGGCCCATATGTGGTGCCTAAATTCAAACTGGGGTTGGCTCGGGTAGGCAAACATCTTACCCACTGTACTATTTCTCTGGTCCTTGAACAGCACTTTAAGAAAAGCACAACTGAGCAGAAGGTAGAGATTTCCCAGGTCTCTGTTCCTCTTTTAAGTTATAATTTCCTCATTACCAAAAATCTCTCCTACATTGACATAGTCATTCAAATTTCATAGTTTATATTTTAAATTCTTTGTGAGGACTAGTCTATAAATTTGAATATATATCACTCACCGTTATAGTATTAAGAGAAGTTGCACTAGCTGAAAATTTCTAGGTGTTCTATCTATTCATAGTTTCCTCCTTTCTATAACTGGAAATAGACTCATATATTTTTTACTCTATCTGTAGTGCTTTTTCTTTAGAGAATCTAATATATTGGAGTCGTACAGTAGCTATCCTTTCAAGTTCACTTGTTGCCCTTGGCAATATAAGTTTCCTCTATGTGTTTTCATGATTTAATAGCTCAGTTTTTATACCTGCACCATATTGTCTGAAATAACCATGATTTTCCCATTCACAGAAACTTCTTTTTCTCTTCCAGGTTTTGGGATTTAAGCTTCTGTATGTAAGTTTATATGTTAATTAAAATTGTCAGTCCATTTGCCTAAATATCAAGAAACACAATGGCTGAATTTTTGTTTTAAGCCACAGCTGGTGATGCTCAGGGGTTACTCCTGGCTATGCACTCAGAAATCACTCCAGACTTGGGGAACCATGTGGGACTCCGAGGGATCGAACCGCAGTACGTCCTAGGTTAGTGCGTGTAAGGCAAATGTCTTACAACCTGTGCCATTCTCCGGCCCCTACAATGGCTGAATTTAATGGTAAGAGTCTAATTTTATAAGGAACTACCAAACTTGAAGTGACCATGACAATCTGCATTCTCTCAGGTACTGAATTAGATTTTTGTTACTCTTCTTTCTTGTGAAAATTCGATGTTTTCATTAGTCTGAATTTTGACCATTCTGACAGATGCGGATATCTCATATGGTTTCAATTTGCATTTTATTGCTTGATATATTTATTTGTTTAAGACATTTTGTCCATTACTACACAGTAGGAAAAGACATAGCAAACAAGGAGAGGTGAATTAGAAGTAAACTATAAATTTAATCGCAACTATTCTATCTTAACTACAATAAAACAAAACAAACAAGCAAACATCATAGAGAACTCACACACAGCATACTCCAACAATTGTTTTGGGTCCAATCTTCAAATTATCTTGTTTGTTAAATTATTGTTAAACTTTAGAACTCACTGCATATTTTAGACAACAGTTCTTTGTCAGAAGAGTTATTAGAAATTGTTTTCCCAAATCTGTAACTTCTTTTCTATATCTTTTTCTGTAGCTTTTGACTTAACATATTTTACCAACCACCATCCTCTACCTATCACAGCCATCCATCCAGGGGTCTCAAACTCACGGCCCGCGGGCGGCAAACAGCCCTCTGTACAATATTTTGTGGCCCTTCCCTAGAGGAATCGTTTTTTTTTTGTTTTGTTTTGTTTTAGTTGTTGGGTCACACCCCCCAATGTTCAAGGCTTACTTTGCACTCAAGGATCACCCCGACTTTGCCTCCTGTGGCCCCCAGGTAAATTGAGTTTGATTCTTTTCTATTACATGCACACATTTCAAAAAATCTGCTATCAATTTTAAGTACACTCTTTTGTATATAGTTTCCTCCCCTGATCTTTTTGTTTTCAATATTCTATTTCTCTATGAAATTTTGTCATCTTGATTAGGGTGTGTCTCAAAGTATTTTTTACTTAAATCTCTTTAGGAATCTCAATACCCTTTAGAAATCTTAAATCTGGAAGCATACACTCCTCAACTTCTCGACTATTGTACTTTTGACTACTGCCTCTTCATTGGGATTTTCTTCCTGTTCTAGAACTCTGATATTTCCCAAATTCAACCCAAAGTTCTCATCTTCATGTCCATTTACTTTAATTTTTCATATTCTGTATTTTCTAGGAGTTTTCTGCACCTCATCTAGAAGCTCACTGATTTTATCCTAAGCTTTATTACTCTACTGCAGATTCCTTCCACCGAGATTTCCATTTTACCTAACAGTTTCTTTAGTTCTGACATTCTGCTTGTAATTTTTCATATTATCTTGTGCTTTATTGACTTCTTGTGCCAGTGTTTCTTTGAGTTCATTAAACATCCTCAACATTTCCTCCCTAAAGTCCTTATCTGAGAAATTCTATGATGATTAGTATTGGTTGAGTCTTTAGGGCTTCTCTTTTTTGCTCACTAAACATGGTGTGAGTTTCTATGCTGTATTCCCAATGTCAAATGCAAGTCAGTGAATCCTTTGCCAGAGCTTAATTGTTCTCGCTCTACATTATGGAGAATGTAGCCATACAATGGTCCAACTGGTACTCCTCGTGCTTTGGGGAGTTAGCAGGTTTGGGGCACTGTAGGAAAACCTGCAGACAGATAATATACCATGGAACTTCTCTGGGGTGGCACTTGGTCTGGGGTCTTTCTAACTTTTCTTGCACCAGGCTCCCTTCAGTTTGTCCTGGTTCATTCAGAACATTGACCTGGAGAGTTATGTGTTGGATAGAGCAGTGAAGCTGTAGACCAGAGCTAAATCTCAAAACTCAATTATTTTTACTTAAAAAAATTCATAATGATTTCCTTCGTAGATTAATCAATTTACATTATCAACAGAAATTCAAAGAATGTCTTTTTCCCAAATACTTTCCAACACTTACTATTTCTTGTAGTAGCTATTTTAACATGCCTGAGGTGATTTGTCTTTTAACAGTCTCTCCCAGAATAGAATTTTTTTAATCTTAATAGAGTAACTTATCAATTCTTTTTTCAAATGAAACGTGACTTTGATTGTATATTATAAAATTATTGTCAAATTCTAATCAAAAAAAGCAAATAGGTGAATAGTTATGCATCTTTAGGAATTGTAGTTCTTTTCTGCACATACAATTTTATAAAACTTTCCTTTTATATACATTTTCAAAGTTTTAATGGTTGGATTTTACATTCTGGTATATGATTTACTTTAGTTTCATTTTTATGAAGTGTGCTGGTCTGTTTATAAATTCATTTTTTTATTTGTTTGGAGCCAGAACTAGTGGTTCTCCCAAGCTTATTCCTGACTTTGTGCTCAGGGATAAATCCTGATGTTTCTAGGGGAGTATATATAACTTGGGTTTTTTTTTAATATAATTTTTTATTTTGATCATAGTGGTTTACATGTTGACAATAATATTTTAGTTAAACCAAAGTTGGTCATATGCAAGGCAAGCCTTAAGCCCTGAAATTCCAGCTCCCATAATACATTTTTTTTTAACATGTGGACATTGTGTTGATCCAGCAGTGTTTCAAAATTTAAATTTTCATTTTACTCTTTTGTTTTGTTTTGTTTTGTTTTAGGGCCATACCCGGTTACACTCAGGGGTTACTCCTGGCTTTGTGCTCAGAAATTGCTCCCAGCTTGGGGACCATATGGGACTCCTGGGATCAAACTGCAGTCTGTCCTAGGCTAGCACGCACAAGGCCTTACTGCTTGCCCTACCTCTATGGCCCCCAAAATTTCAATTTTCTTTTTACTCTTTTGTTCTGTTTTGTTTTGTTTTCGCGACATACCTGGTTACACTCAGGGGTTACTCCTGTCTCTGTGCTCAGAAATTGCTCCTGGCTTGGAGACCATATGGGACTCCTGGGATCAAACTGCAGTCCGTTCTAGGCTAGCACACACAAGGCCTTACTGCTTGCCCTACCTCTATAGCCCCCAAAATTTCAATTTTCTTTGGAAGTTTACACTTGCTCCTTTTTCAAAGATTAGTTACCACCATTTATCTTTATTTATTTTTCATTACTTACTTTGTTCCATTGTTATGTTTTTCACTACTTTGCCAGTATCACATTGTTTTCATTATAGCTGACTTTAAAGTTGGGTAGTTAACTACACATATTGATCTCCCTTCTTAACTTTGTTTGGGTTATTATGGGTATTTTATTATTCCTGTATCAAGTTTAGATTCAACTTATAAATGCCTCCCAAATAGAGGTAAGATATTTTGACTGTGAGAGTTTTGAATATATAATTTTATTTGATAAAAATGAATATCTTGATTAAATGATTACAACCAAAGCAATTTAATTTTGGAGCTCTTTTTGGGGGGTGATACACCCTATGGTGCTCAAGGTTTACTCCTGGCTCTGTGATCAGAAATCGCTCCTGGTGGGCTTGGGGGACCATATGGGATGCTAGGAATCAAACTTGTGTCTACCCTGGGTTGGCTGCATGCAGCGCAACTGGCCTACGGTTGTGCTACCGCTCCAGCCACACAATTTACTTTTTTAATTGATTTATCATATTAGAGTTTTCTTCTTATAGATCTTGTAGATCTTTTATTAAATTTATGCCTGTTTTATTTAGAAGAAGTGATAATATAAATGTTATTGTGTTTCCAATTTAAAGTTCTACTTGTTAGTCTCTATTATATAGGAAAGGAAATAAGTTTCATATTTTAACCTTCCTTCTATTTTGCAGTCTTGATCTACTCACTTAGTATAGCTCCAGGAGTTTTTGTTTTATATCGTGCCTTTAACTTTTTCAATTGTATAGTCCTAAAAAGAAAAATTTTCTATTTTCGCAATTCATACAACATTCATGTGTTTTGTTTGTTTGTTTTGGTTTTGGGGCCACGCCTGGTGACACTCAGGGTTTACTCCTGGCTATGTGCTGAGAATCGCCCCTCGCTTGGGGGACCAAATGGGACACTGGGGGTATGGAACCACGGTCAATCCTAGGTTACTGTGAGCAAGGCAGATGCCTTACCGTTTGCGCCACCACTCCGGCCCCAACTTTATTTATTTATTTTTTTTTAACTATTTTTGGCTTTCAGAATGATGTTAAAAGTAGTATTCTGAGGTGGTCAAAGTCATTCAGATTTTTCTAGTCCGGCATTGTGTTTCTGTTGAATTGTTAATTTGTTGGTTCTGTATTCACCTATTGCTCCCTAAAATGTTTGGCCAGTCATGTGATTAGTGATTTGTATTTCTTACTGATCAAAGAATAGTGGCTCTTTCTGTTTGTATGTCATTTATTTTTATGACGAGAGGCAAAATCAGAATTTCTTACATACTGGTAGAAATCAAAACTGCCAATGACTTTTTCATTTATATTTAGGACCAATAAGGGTATGTAATGGAATTTTAATATCTGGTTTTGTTATTACTGTTATTGTCAGTTCAAAAAACAGTTCTCCCTTATTTTAAGCAAGAATTTATGTAAAATTGGTGTGATTTCTTAAACAGAGATTTGTCAAAATTATTAACAATTCCTTCTGTAACTGGAAGCTTCTTTATCACTCTATTTTAGTTATTTTTCATTTACATGCAAAAGGGAAAATTTTTTTCAGGTAAAGAAAAATAGTTTAATTTTAATTACTCATGTTTGAAAGTCTTGATAGAATTTTTAAGTTAATTGTTCTGAAAACTTTATAATGTTCCCTTTTGTCATCCTCTGTCATCTGTAGGACTGTACAAATATTTTCTATGTAATCTTATGAAATATTTGTGTATTTTAGAAAGACTAACTGGGAATGCTCAATTATATTAACACATTCAAAGTGAATGTTGAATATTGATTTGAAGTTTGACTTTTCTATTTCTTCCTCTCTTATCTCTAATATCTGCTGTCTTCTACTTTTGTTGTTCTTTTGTTTTTTGAGACATGCCCAGCAGTGATCAGGGTTTACGCCTGACTCTGTACCTAGGAATCATTTCTGGCAGGGTTGGGGGTGGGGCATATGGGTAATATTGATTGAACCCAAACCAGCCACATTCAAGACAAGTACCCTAATCACTGTATTTATCATTCTGGCCCCCCAAATTAATCTTTTTATTATTATTATTATTATTATTATTAAATTAATGTAAAATAGTTTAAACCTTTCTTTTTTTAGTAGTATTTATGAGTGTAAATGTGGGCCAGAGAGATAGCACAGAGGTAGAGCATTTGCCTTTCATATGGCCAACCCGGGACTGACTCGGGTTTGATCCCAGCATACTATAAGATCCTCCAAGCCTGCCAGGAGTGATTTCTGAGCACAGAACCAGGAGTAATCCCAGAGTGCCACCAAGTGTGGTCTAAAAACCAAACCAAAAACAAAAAAATACAAATGTTTCTGTAATGAGTACATTAGACATGTTCCAGATTTCTTGGTAAATTATTATTAATAGTAGAAAATATTTTATATTTTTTCTTGTGAATTTTATATAACAGCATTTAGAATTGAGTTACCTAATTTGAAAGTATGCATAATTTTTCTAGACATCTTAATGGTTTTTATTCCTAACTTATTTCTGCTGTAGTCAGGAAATACATATATTATTTAGTGTTTAGGTCTTCGAATTGCACAATTGTTTGTTGTGCAGCTCAGCACCCTATCACAGGGACTTTTCCAAGTGCATTTGAATGGTTTCCCAAGTGTATTAGTGCATTAGTGTTTGCTTTGATGTCAGCTATGTTGGAATACTTTTCCTCATGCTCAAAAAAAAAATCTAGATTTTATTGAATCTGGAGTCAATTTTCCTATAAATCTTCTGGAAAAAGATATCAAAATCCCAAACCATGTCTAAGGTTTTGAGTATTTATCCCATGCGAGTCAAATATTTTTTGGTTATTTTTCAAATCTTTGTTATGAAGAATATTCACACTTGGGATTTAGAATTAGCAAACAAAATACACTGTAAATAATATACTTTATTTCAGGTAATATATTTTCTTGTTTTACCATACCAACTTACATAGAAGGGGGGACAGTTCGCAAACGAAGTGTGGGAGGGTTTGAGTAACTAGGTGTTTCTCAGTCAAACTAGAGGGCCAGGCAGTTTAATGCGAAGACTGAGTGACACTGTTCTAGTGACAGCACTTTTGGGTATGAGAAGAATAGTGTTACTCAGTCTTTGAATTAAACTGTCACTATAAGGCCAGCCTGAAGATGCTAAGGGCCTCCAGTTTATTCAGAGGGATCCAGGAATAGCCTCAACAATTCTTAGGGGACTATGTAGTGCTAGGATTAGGACCCTAGTTGATGACATAGAAGGCAAATAACTCTATCCACTGCACTATCTTCCAGCTCCAGATATGAAGATACCTTAACATGATTTTGACCTATTTTCTTTCATTTTGTGCACGAGTTAATGTATTAAATGTATCTGTATTAGAAACATAAGACCTTATCTTTTATATTTTCAGTCCAATAAAAGGTTTTTTTAATGCTCATCAAATTTAACTTCTGAGTTTATAATATAAAGATTAAATCACCATGCATATATCTTCCTGTTTCTATTACATTAACCTTCCATTCTAGACTTACTTTTATATATCTTACAATTTTAAGTGAACTGTTCAGTGACTACAAATAATTCACATTTCTGTGTAATTGTCAACAACTTTCATCATCAGAACTGTTTTAACTTCACCCCACTTAAAACTATTCTTTAATTTTTTAAAAAAGAGATTGATGGATAATTCCTCTTTTTTCAATTTCCCACTAACATTGGACTTTGTCTCTTTCTCTGTTCTCTCTTTCACACACAGACACACACACACAGACACACACACACCACATTTTATTGATTTCTTTGGTTATAGCCTGCAGTTCTGAAGTTTAGTTTTAATTATACATTACTTCATAAATAATAAACTCATTGCATTGTAATTCCACTTATTATTTCTTCCATTCATTATTATTACACATTCTCTTGTGTTCTACATTTTGACTTTCAAAGAAGTTAAAAAAAGCCTTTTACACTGACATTTTAGTGACATTTCTAGTACACAATTTTCCATAAAAATACAAATTAAAATACTGTCTTATATTCTAAAGTATGAAAAATA
The DNA here is from genome assembly GCF_024139225.1 of Suncus etruscus. NCBI lineage: Eukaryota > Metazoa > Chordata > Mammalia > Eulipotyphla > Soricidae > Suncus > Suncus etruscus. The sequence continues at coordinate 4,717,640 of NC_064852.1, forward strand.
GTAGTACTGCTACTATATCTGTTGCATTTCTTTCTTTTTTAAAATAATATCTTTATTTAAGCACCATGGTTATAAACATGTTTGTAGTTGGATTTCAGTCATAAATCCCTTCACCAGTGCAACCTTCCCACCACCAATGCCTCATCTTCCTCCTTCCCCACCCCCTGCCTGTCCTTAAGAGAGGCATCTACTTTTTTCACTCACTATCATTAACGTTGTTGTTGGTGTAGTTTTTTTTTTTTTTTCTCTGACTGCACTCACCACTCTTTGTGGTAAGCTTCATACTGTGGGCTGGTCTTTCCAGCCCTCATCTCTATTGTCTCTGGGTATTATTACCATATTGTCTTTTAATTTTATTAAATCCCACAGATGAGTGAGCCTATTCTGTGTCTATCTCTCTCCCTCTGATTTATTTCACTCACCATAATAGACTTCATATCCATCCATATACAGGTAAATTTTGTAACTTCATTATCTAACAGTGGAATACGATTCCACTGTGTAGATATACCAGTTTCTTTAACCATTCACCTGTTGTCAGGCATCTTTATTGTTTCCAGATTTTGGCTATAGTAAATAACAGTGCTATGAACATAGAGCAGTGGAAGGCATTATTGTATGGGGTTTTGTAGTCCTGAGACATATCTCTAGGAGTGGTATTGTTGGGTCAAAAGGAGCTCAATGAACAGTTTTTTAAGGAATATCTATATTTTTTTAAAAGGCTGGAGTAGGGGCTAGATGGCATTCCTATCAGCAGTGAATGAGAGTTTCCTTTTTTCCCCACATCCCCACCAGCAGTGGTTGTTCCTGTTCTTTGTAATGTATGCCATACTCTGTGGTGTAAGATAATATCTCATTGTTGTTTTGATTTGCATGTCCCTGATGATTTGTGATGTGGAACATTCATTTGCCTTTTGGTAATCTGTATTTCTTCTTGGAGAAAATATCTGTTCATTTTTTCTCCCCAGTTTTGATGGGGTTTGATATTTTTCTTTTTAAGTTTTGTCAGTACCTTGTATATCTTAGACATCAGCTAGTGATCTAATGGGAGTTGGGTGAATAATTTCTCCCATTCCTTGGGTGACCTTTCTGAACTTTGCAGTGCAGAAGCTTCTCGGTTTGGTAGAATTTCATTTTTTTTATCTCTGCTTCTACTTGTTTGCTCAGTGGTGTTTCCTCATTGAAGATGCTTTAATCTCAATGTCATGGAGTGTTTTGCCTACATTTTTTCTTTATGTTTAGGAGTGTGATTTCTTCCTGTTGTACATATCACTTAATTATTAAGAAATGTCTTTCTCTTTCTCATAAATATGTTAAGTTTAAACCTGAGTCAGCTGAAATTAGTTTGGCCTCTCGGACTTTTTAAGGGAGTTGTTTGCTTGAACTAGTGTTCTCCAACCTTTGATTTTGAGTCTATGTTTGTTCTGATTATTCTGATGTGCTTCTTGTAGGCAGCAAAATGCTGGATTCAGCTTTTTGATTTATTTTGCCACTCTATGTCTCTTACCTGGTATATTTAGTCCATTAAAGTTGATGATTGTCATGGGATTTATTGTCATCTTTTAGTAGAATTTTGGTGTGTTTTATAGTCTGTCTTTTCTTAAAGTACATCTTTCAGTTCATCTTTTAAGTCTCGTTTTGTCTGTATATGTTCTAAGCTGTTGTTTATCCATGAAGCTATGTTTCCTTCCTTCAAACCTGAATGTGAGTCTGGCTGGGTGAAGTACTCTTGGCGATGCATTAACTTCATTGAGTTTTGTCATTATATCCCACCACTGCCTTCTAGTTTTGAGGTTTTCTTGTGACAGATCCATGGTAAATATTATTAATGACATTTTCCTTTCTTATCTTGCTGATTTCAGTATTCCATTCTATGGAGTTTGTCATTGTGAGTAGGATGAGTCTTAGATGCTTCTCTTTGGATCTTTTTTGGCATTCTTTTGGTATTCTTTTGGTATTCTTCAGGCATATAGGATTTTGGTTGCATGCACTCTTTAGCTCTGGGCAGTTCTTTGCAATAATGTCCTTGATTATAGATACTTCATGGGGGTTTTCTTCTTCTGTCTCTATGACTCCAATTATTCTTATGTTTCTGTTGAGTTTATCAAAGAATTCTATTTTCATCTGTTCACATTCTTTGAGCATTTTACCACAGTCTTAACATTTTTTCTGAAGTTCTTTTTCAACCTCTCCCATAGCCTGGAGTTGTTATACATCTTATCTACCAGCTTACTGATTCTGTCCTTAGCTGCAGTTACTCAGTTGGAGAGGCTTTCCAATGAAGTTTTCATTTCACCTACCAATTCTTTAGCCTTGTTATTTCAGTTTGAAGTTTTCTTATTTCTACTTTCATATCTTCTTGATTCTTATTGCTGCATGTTTGGTTCATTTCATGCTTGGGTGGAGCAATCTGGCTTCCCATTTTGATTTTTTAATGATAAAACACCAACTTTAAGTGTTCTTATTATTCTATTTAAGACTTATTTTGCAAGGCTGAAGCACAGTGGTAGGGCATTTGCTTTGCATGTGGCTGAAACAGGGCATTCCCAAGTTCAATCTCCAGCATACCATAGGGTCCTCCAATCTTACCAGAAGCAATTTCTGAGCACAAAGACAGGAGTAACCTCTGAATGCCTCCAGGTGTGTCCACAAAATGAACAAACAAATGGACAAAAACCTTGTTTTATTCTCCTTCTTTGGCTTGTATTATCCATCAAAGAATAATCCTCATGAGATAAATTCTGCCCACTTTTTTTTTCTATTTTTCATTTTTTCTAGTATATTTCAATATTTTCTCAATCAATTACTGCTATAATTTGGGTATTTAGTCTTCATGGTGTATTATTATTACTAGAAAACATAACATTTTCTTTGTTTTAATATTGAAGCATTAGGTTGCTATTTTTGGTAAATATTTTTGGTGTGGTACCATACTTTTCTCATATCATTTTTCTTCTGTCTAAAAACAAACTATTTAATGTTTCTTTTAGAGAACTCTAGCAGGTGGCAAAAGCATCTCAGATTTGCTTTGAACATTTATTTTTCATTTATTTTCAAATATTTTCTCTCTAGGCATTAAATTCTTAGTGGACTAGCATACTTTCTTCCAGAACTTGACAGATTGTTTCAGTATGGTCCAGAATGTAAATATTAAGACAAAAAAATCAGTAGTCATTCTGGTTTGTGTCTTTTAAACAACAGGTCTTTCACACTCTCATCAATTTTGAAAAATATCTCTTCCTCATTGGCTTTCAGGAACTTGCTTATTATATGCCTTGGTTATGTGTGCTGCAAGGTTGTATGTACATATGTATGCTTGAGTTTGTCTATGTGTTTTCACATGCACACATATAGGGAACCATCATGTATTTGAATGCCTCTGGATATGTACATTTTTAGTGTTCCAAAGTTTCTGAATGCTTTCAGCCAATTTTTTTCCAATTATTTTTTTGTAACTTTCTCTTTTCAGTTTAAGATTTGTATTTTAGACAGTTGAATGTAATTCAGCAGGTCTGTTTGGCACTGTGAATATTTTTCCCTTATCTCAATAATTGTGGGTGATTTCTATTCACTGGACTAAAATCACTTGACCTCAAGTCTATGACATTTCCCCCCCTCCCCTATGACATTTAATTTATTATTGGTATGATATTTATGATTCTCATAATATTTATAATATATTTCTGATAGTTTATGTTTCATCTCTAAGATCGCAGTTTGATTCTTAGATATGTGTTATAATTGTGAGTTTATTTTTTATTTCCCTCAATATTATATTTATATTACCCTTTTAAACACTGGATACACTGAATTAATTTATAATGATGAATCTAAAGCTTGATCTCCGAATTTTATATTACCATTAGATTTATTTCTGTTTTCTGATCTTTTCTGTCACATTTTCTTATTTGTAAAAAGATATAATTACTTGCTCTCAGTGAAGGCAAGTCATTACATCAGAAAGTACTGTATTTTATAGGATTATTTTAAAAGCATGTGGTATTTTATAGCATTATTTGAAAACCATGTTGGGCTTTGGTCTAGGATGTTTTTAGTATATTAGATCGATCCTTTGAATGAGGTGCTAAAAATTTAAATAATTCTGTATATGGGGATAACATTTTTTTATGGCTTATTGATCTTAAGTTGGATTATCTAGTGAAGACCATATATTCAATATTTATATTCTTTGTTCCTACTGATCAGAAAGAACTCCAGTGTCTCAAAACACTTGTAAACTCTGTTAACTTTAACCTGATAGTGACCTTTCATTCTCTACTTGGTTTTTGGATTTGACAACTACTATAATTTTTTGTTTGTTTGTTTGTTTTGGGGCCAAACCCGGTGATGCTCAAGAGTTAGTCCTGGGTATATGCTCAGAAATCGCTCCTGGCTCTGGGGACCATATGAGATGCCAGGGATCAAACCTAGGTTCATCCTGGGCAGCCGTGTGCAAGGCAAAAAACCTACTGCTGTGCTATAGCCCTGGCCCTATATTTTTTAATTTCTTAAAACATTGGAAATACTAGGGATTGATTTTGTCAATTTAAATTTTTTTTATTTTTCTATTTCTACCTGTAACCTAATATAAAACATTTTATTTATGGAACTTTTGAAATGTATTAACAGTCATATTCTACAATTAATTTTAAATTATTATTTTAAGAACAACTGTATTAAATAACTACTCTTCCAAATGATTTTTAGAATAATTTCAGTAAATTCTCCCCAAATTTCTTTTACAATATACAGAAGAAATGCTTCAATTGTTTTACTTTATAAAAGACGCAATGGTTTTAAAATAATGTCATCTTGAGAAAAATTTTTTTCCTCACTTAACAATTTCTCTTACCATTTTGGATTTCTACTTTTCTTGTTATACTTACCATGTGCCTTCAGTAGTTATATCACATTTAAAAGTGGTATCTCTTCTTCAATTATATTTTTGCTGATTGTTTTCTAAAATGTAGTTATTGGTCATTATTAAATTAGAGTTTAACTTAAATATTTAGGAATGAATTACTGAATTAACCTGAATTAACTAAGACAATCCTCTTAAATTCTGACAAAGAATCTAAATGATGGCCTACCTAAAGGCCAGAGCATTTTCTTACCTCTCATCATAACTATTATCTCTAGTGTGAGTGTACGCGTGCATATGAATATGTGTGCATTTACATGTGTGAGTCGTTTGGGATTAAATCGAGAGCTTAATGACACTTGGTATGTACTCTACCTATCACGGAGCCTCACCTCTAGCTTTTGATATTTTAATAGTATATCTTTACATAGCTTATTCTTTCATTCAGCATACTTTCCAATAAACTGCTCTGGTCGTCATCAGCTGCCTGTGTCTTTTGAAAATTTCTCCCAGCATTCTCTCACTAGTAATTACAGTAATACTCTGAGTTCTCTTTGAGGTTATGCCAGTGATTTTATTTTCAGAGGTGGGGCAAGTGCAGCCTTGAAAGTGCTAGCTGAGTTGATATTTGTCCCCTGGAGATACAGTAAATGAAGGATCTGGGATTATAATAAGATAAAGAATGACAGTCCCACATAAACTCATGGAGATGAAATGCATCTTATGTGTCCAGGTATATTGAAGGACCTGTCACTTACACATTGGCTTATGAGACAGAGGTAAGTTAATTCAAGTTAATATGCAGAAATGTTTCTAATAACAACCTGTCAAAAGTGTTGTGGGACATATCAGGAGAGAGAAATAACAGAGAAGGAATGATAGAAAAGGACTGAGAAATTAATCATGGGAACAGAACAATTCTTTGTAATCATGAGAGGTGACTAGAATTATTTACTCACCGGTAATCCATTTTTAGAATTATTAATGTTCTGCATTAAAGAAATTATACTATAAAATTACAAATACCTTGCTTCAGAACAGCATTTAATTATTTAAAATTTTAAACACCATCTTATTTTTCTTTAACATGGAATTAATGATATTCAATATAATGGACTGTGTATGTTACTTGGAAAATATATGCAATCTAAAACAGGAACACAATTTCTAGATAAACTTTAAAGAGTAAAGAGTATTACACATATATTTGTTGTATGTTTATATCATATATTATAGTGAAAAATTCTATTTTTGCTGTTACATGATAGCAATAAAATTAATTTTATAAATAATATAACAAATGATACAAGAAAGGAGAGAACATAGGAAATATATTAATTATTTATTTTGTCTATATTGAAAACATTTTTATTATCTATTCTGTGATATTAACTTTTGAATGTTGTAGAAAAACACTCGCTATTTGAAACCAGTAAACAATACTTTTAAGGTAAAACATTAAAATTTAAAGAAGTGGTAATTAAACCTAGATACAGGAATAATCAGGGAATAAATGTCTGACTTCAATAATTAAAGAAAAGACGTTCTGTATTTTAAGTAACCCAGAAGCATATACAAGTAGAACTGATCAAAGACTATATAACAATTTATCTAGCACATCCTAGCCTTTCTTCATATAGAATTTCTTCTAGGTAAGAGGTAGAGGTTATATCATCTGATCTTCAGAGTTACAATATGAGATAGATATTATTTTTCTTATTCAATCCAGTAGGTAAACTCAAGAGATATAGTGACGCTTCATAGCTCACTCAATGACACAGAGATAATTGGAACAGAGCCGATATCCGTGGCCTTTTCAAAGAGGGGATGGAGCTTTCAATGTGCATTTCATGCATTCTTATTTAGAAAGATGAGATCAACTTCATCGAATTTTCAACTATAATTTGAAAGACCTCTTGATCACAATTTTGCAAATCACTTTATCTCAAGCAATAATGATTTTTAAATTCAACTAAAGATAAATTAAAACGAAAGGAGTTTTTTTTTTTTCCTGAAGACTAAACATACTTTACCCTAATTGCTTGCTTGACTTGCTATCATTTAATCCTATGTGAAATCAGCCTCAGATTCTTGAGACTGAGGCATTCATTTCCAAAGGGGTATTATATTGGTAACTAAATCTTAGACAAATATCTAAGGCAATAATAAGGGTTTATATGTACTTACACTGAAGCTCTGTTGGTGGAAACCTCGATTCACCATTAAGCTTCATTTATATACAATGAATACAATACATAGTGCATATTAAATTCATATTTTCAGTATTAAGAAAGTCAAATACTAGGAATTAGAATGTATTTTTTTTCCTCTGGGCATAAGGGCAACAGTCAGAGGATTCTAGAAAAAAGTTGTAAAATATTTTTTAAAAGTCTCTATTTGTCACCAATAATGTTCTATTTAAAGCAGCACTGATCAAAATCTCAAAAACTTGAAAAGGGCCTTTTCAAGTTTAAAATGTTTTGTTTATCTAACAATATAGTAACTACACCAAACAGGTCAGATGAGTAGATTAGAAGCAAATATTGACAATGCAGTGATTTGACAGAGAACTAAAATCTATTGTACACAATAAAATCTTTTAGATTAGAAAATGAAACTAAAAGCAATTAAAATTAATTGACCAAAAGAGACACTGCACAAAAGAATATATATATGTATATATATATATACATATATATATATAAAGGTCAATAAAAGTGAACATTGGTATGATTATTACTTTTTAGAGCAAAAGAAAATTAAACCACAATGAGAAAGAGTTCTTTATAAAAGAAGTAATGCCTCTTAGCAGGCATTAAAACACTTGAAAAATAAGAGTATTATATATATATATAATATAAAATACGAGCATGAGAAATAAGTGAAATTCTTATGATTTTTGATGATAATTTAAGATAATAAAAGCTCTTTAGAGATCTAGATGTCAATTTCTAATAAAGCCAAACATATATCTATTTTATTGCCATTCTTAATATGCACCCTACAGAAATTAGTGCTGGTGTCTGTATATCCTTGTGCAAAACTATAGATTTGTACAAAGTGAACAAAATTTCTAAACCAATCAAATGTTACTTAACAATAGAGCAACTAATTTAAATGATATGCTCAGGTGAATATCACAGCAATTTAAAAATAAAGTTTCAAAACATTTATAATGAAATAAGGCAAAAGAAAAAAAGCAGACTATTGATTTTGTGAGGCTTTAAAAAACTAAAAACATAAACTCAGTTGTTAAATTTTGTTCTGCCCTTTCATTGATTTTCGAAAACAACTGCAAAGACATTATTATTAAGACTCCTATGAAGATCTTATTTTTGTGGGATTATTTTGTTAACTTACGTTTGTTATTTTGTGCTACTTTATCACTTTTAAATAGATTTCATGTTTTTGGCTCTATTTCTGCAATGAAAGAATGCCATTGGGATTTTGATAAGGATTGCATTGAGTCTTTCTATATAATTTACTGTAAAACAGTTATTTTAACAATGCTAATTCTTTCAGCCCATAAGTGTTGAATATTATTTCTTTTCCATTATAACTATTTCCATAATTTTTTTCAGTTGTATCTTAGATCTTCAAGTAATAGCTATAAATTAAATTGTTTTCTTAATTCTCTTCAACAAGGATCACTTTTTTTTGCACATGCTACCCATTTTTGGTATGCTTTTTTGCAACCTGCACATTATAGTGTTTTCTTATAAATCTACTTGTTTTGTTTGGGTTTTACTTGGTATATTTCATAAACTGTAGCACTTTTATTTTTCTTTTCTTATTTGTATGTCTTTTTATTTCTTTTTCTTACATAAGTACTCTTGCAAGAATGTCTAGTACTATGCCAAATTCTACCAGTGATAGTATTTACATTTAGTTTTCTGACAGATAAACCTTCTATTGCCACAGATAATAATGGAAGTGTAAATTCATTCAGTTGCACTATAAAATTGAAGAAATATAATTTTTATCACTTCATGGATTGATACTGTCCTTTGGAGAAACTTTTTTATTTATAACAAGAAACTATATATAAAAATAGTAACTTCTTTTGGAGGAATTTTCAAAAACTGGAAATTGAGCTTCCATTCGTTTCAGCTATACCACTCCTAGGGAGATACCCTAGGAACACAAGAATACAGCACAAAACTCCCTTCCTCACACCTATATTTATTGCAGCACTATTCACAAAAGCCAGGCTCTGGAAACAACCAAGATGCCCTTCAACAGATGAATGGCTAAAGAAACTGTGGTACATATACACAATGAAATATTATGCAGCTGTCAGGAGATGAAGTCATGAAATTTTTTTATACATGGATGTACATGGAATCTATCATGCTGAGTGAAATAAGTCAGAGGGAGAGAGATAGAAGCAGAATAGCCTCACTCATCTATGGGTTTTAAGAAAAATAAAAGACATTTTTGCAACAGTCCTCAGAGACAAAGAGAGGAGGGCTGGAACTTCAAGCTCACTTTATGAAGCTCACCACAAAGAGTGGTGAGTGCAGTTAGAGAAATAACTACACTGAGAACTACAATAACCATGTAAATGAATGAGGGAACTGGAAAGCCTGTCTAGAGTACAGGTGGGGGTAGGGTGGGTGGAGGGAGATTTGGGACATTGGTGGTGGGAATGTTGCACTGGTGAAGGGGGTGTTCTTTTCATGACTGAAACATAATCACAATCATGTTTGTAATCAAGATGTTTAAATAAAGATTTAAAAATGAAATTCACTTTTGGTAAATAAAGTATGCCATTCTTAGAGCTATGATAAAGCATTTTGAGATATTAAGTACTTTAAGACACATAAAGAAAATTAGAACCCACACAATAAAACAGATTACAGCACTAAAATACATAGAATTAAGATAATAAAATATATCTTAAAATTTGGGCTTGATATTTTAGGTATGTCACATGATTCTAAGGTAATTAAAACTGCATATAACACTGAAGATATCTGCTTTTTTTGTATATTTGATTCCATGACTTTCTTTTATTTAATACTTTTTTTTATTTAACCAACTTTATTACATACATGATTGTATTTGGGTTTCAGTCATGTAAAGAATACCACCCATCACCAGTGCAACATTCCCATCAGCAATGTCCCAAATCTCCCTCCTCCCCACCCAACCCCCGCCTGTACTTTAGACAGGCTTTCTATTTCCCTCGTACATTCTCATTATTAGGATAGTTCAAAACGTAGTTATTTCTCTAACTAAACTCATCCCTATTTGCAGTGAGCTTCATGAGGTGAGATATCTGCTTTTTTGTACAACAGTCTGCAATAGAAAAAATAGTATCTGCTAAATTGTTTATAAATCTAAAATAAGGAAAGAAAATTAAATAGCAATCAAAATGTATATTTTATATCACATATAAAGGAAATAAGTATATTTACTAAATGAGCATTTTATCTGTACTGTGTATAAATATCAATGACACTTTTAGAAAGGCTACGCAACTTAAGTATGTGCCTAGTAAAATACCAAAAAAAAAATAAATAAATAGATTGCATGTGGCCAACCTGCTTGGTTTTAGGGTACCACATATCACTCCACAACCCCAGCAGTAAGCCTCCCTAGGCAAAGAGGTAGAAGTAAGTCCTGCACGATACAACACTGGATGCTGCTCACAGAAGTAAACATACACATTTAAACTTATGCCAAAGTCCCCCCCCCCAAAGAAAATAAGATGAAGTAGCCAATAAAGACAACTTAGATGAGGAAATATTTCTAAAAATGTGTATATGTGTGTGTGTAAATTTGTTTTTTTAATGACAAAAACAAATAAAAGCCAATGCATTGTATGGAAAAAGCTAGAATAGTTTTGCAAATGTAAAGAATATTTTCCCCTATAGTGGGAATAATAATCAGTTATTCTGATTTTAATACCCATTAGACAAATAGGTTCTTATGTATTTAAGTAAATTCAGAAATACTAAAATTAGAACAAAATATTTCTGCTAAAGAACTTTTATTCTCTGTTCTAAATCTTTTATTCTACATTTTATTCTAATTTTGTATCTAATTTTTCATTCTAAATTTTTCTAAATGTCATTTTATTCTAAATGAATTTTTATTTATTCCTCAAGATTCAAGAAAAATTTAACCTAGTAAGAATAATTTAGAAGGTATTGTATAAGGTAATTGACACAGAAATACATACCATTTTTTTCTCATATGCCAACTGTTCTCCATTGACAAATGCTTGTAATAATGTCATATGGAAAGAAATATCAATGCTCGTTCAGAGGAAGGAGAGGTAGTGATTGATTAGTAATGTTTGCTATTTGAATATCAGGGTTTAATGCCATATGACTATGAACATAATAAAACTCTTTCATTTTATGAATAGAGATAGTTGTTTCAGAAAGAGCAAGTAAAGACTTTACATAAATATTCGCCATGGTAAAAAAAAAAAGTCACACAATTTTGTGAATAATGTCCTTTCTTTGATACCTGTGAATAATGTCCTTTCTTTGATACCTGAGTTTCTTGATACCTCCTCATACTCTTTGAAAATAAATCAACCAAAATTAAATTAAATTTAAAAATTAGATTTCTACCTATGCAGACTACATATAGTATGACTAGTACAGAAAACAATTCTACCATTAGTAGAAGTTTAGTTCAGCAACATTGATATACCAATGAATTTCTGCAATTATTCAAGTTTATATATTAATATGACTTAATGAATACCAAACAAAATGAATTGTGATAATTGATTATCAAAAATTCTTAAAATTCTTTAAATTATGCTTTCAGCTACATTAGTTATAGATTCTTCGGACAGATAGTACAGCTTTTAGGGTATTTTCCTTGCATCTGGCCAATCTGGGTTTAATCCCTGCTTCACCTTATGGTCCCCCAAGACCTCCATGAGTGTTCCCGGAGCTCAGAACCTGGAGAAAGCCCTGAACACCACTGGTGAAGCTCCCAAACCACACACATACACATAAACACAATGAATTATAGATTGCTTGAGACCATTTATGTTCAAGGTTAACATTTTGGCTCCTCCATACCCAACCCAAAGTCAACGACAATAGAATCAAAAGACCCAATCTACAAGCTATACACAAAAGGGACCTGTTACGTAAGTAGTCCAGGGGGGTTAGTGGTGGGGGTATGGGATGAATGCTGGAAACTATGGTGGAGCAAGGTCAACACTGGTGGTGGAAATGGCCCTAAATCACTTTCACTGTGTATTTTCAAATATAACTATGACTTTTAATTTACATTGGTTTCAATAAAAGTTATTAAAACACAAAAACCCCTTCCTTACACCTATATTCATTGCAGCACTATTTACCATAGCAAGACTCTGGAAACAACCAAGATGCCCTTCAACAGACGAATGGCTAAAGAAACTGTGGTACATATACACAATGGAATATTATGCAGCTGTCAGGAGAGATGAAGTCATGAAATTTTCCTATACATGGATGTACATGGAATCTATTATGCTGAGTGAAATAAGTCAGAGAGAGAGAGAGAGAGAGAGAGAGAAACGCAGAATGGTCTCACTCATCTATGGGTTTTAAGAAAAATGAAAGACATTCTTGCCATAATAATTTTCAGACACAAAAGAGAAAAGAGCTGGAAGTTCCAGCTCACCTCAGGAAGCTCACCACAAAGAGTGATGAGTTTAGTTAGAGAAATAACTACATTTTGAACTATCCTAATAATGAGAATGTATGAGGGAAATGGAAAGCCTGTCTAGAGTACAGGCGGGGGTCGGGTGGGGAGGAGGGAGATTTGGGACATTGGTGATGGGAACGTTGCACTGGTGATGGGTGGTGTTCTTTACATGACTGAAACCAAAACACAATCATATATGTAATTAAGGTGTTTAAATAAATATATATATATATATATATATATAAAAGTTCAGAATTCTGTGTTAGTTGCAACTTTATGTATGCATATATGCCTTATAATTCATATGTTTTTTTACTCTTAATTTATATTATTAGTTTCTGAGAAAATAATATCATGGGAATATATCCACAGAATAAGGAACACCTATCAGTGATATAGTTAGAGTAGAGGATGGTGACATGGATTTTTAATTAGCTTTCAATATTTTAAGTATTAAACTATCTTTGTTATTCAAAATCATAATGTAAGGTAAACTTTTGTTTATTAAGATTATTATACATTTAGTAACATTGTTACTTCCAATCATTTATCTAATTCTCAGAGAATTCCTGAGATTTAGTATTATTTTTTAACTTTATAAAAATAATAACACTTGCATTAAAAAGGCAAATTTTAAGTCAAAATGTAACATTATAAAATGAGTTTTTATTTTATACCTACAAAGCTCAGAGTTTCCTTAGATTATATTTATACTATTCTCTATCTGCTAGTTCAACTAATTTACATAATTTTTTCTTTAAGCAATTTTGGAAAAAATTACTTTTAACAAAAGAAAATATCTGCTATGTAACTTGGATACATTACATTATAAGACTATGAGATTCATCTTCTAATGTAGCCTCTTACTATGCCCATATTGTGACTTAAAAATTAGTATCACAGGGATTAATTTTATTCCCTTAAATAAAAATTATATCATGCAATCAAGATCATATCATTGACCTGTCTTGATGGTTTTATTTTATTTTATTTAAAGAAAGTGCATAACATAGTTGACATAGTGTCATAATACAATTGTTTCCAGATAAGTGGAAGAAAAGTTATTGAAAAAATTGAGAGAAATAAAATGGATGAAAATAGAAAAAAAGAAAAGGAAAACGTACAGTGACAAGCTCATTTATAAAAGTAGTTATATCACCAATGAAATCATTAATAAAATGGCAGAAGTTTTACTAAGTTCTTGTTAAATGTCCAATCTATTAAATTGGGGTGTTCCTTTATGAATAACAGCATCAAACACATGAAGTTGTCCAGAAATTTAAAGCTATATACTATGAATGTTAGGGACATATATACTAGCTGTAGGGTCTCCTAGAAGAAGGCCCAGTTGGGACATGGGAAATGTATTTTTGAGCATGGTTACAATTGCCAGACTTTCCTGGAAGAAAGAAAATATAGGGAAGAATTCCTGCACTTGCTCTAAAAAAGCCCTGATGATATTAACCCAAACAATTGATGTATCTGAAGTGTGTTCAGATCGATTCCCAAAGGGAATCATAGAGAATCAGAGATGAGGCAGGCCTTTGGGGAAACAGGAATTCTGGGTAATAGAGGCAGCACGTTCTTGATGGTTTTAAGACAGAAAAAAAAAAGCAAAATCAGAACTTCTGACATATTATTGTACTCGTGACATATGTATAAATAATTATTTATGAGGTACACAAAATTTTAATCTTTCCATTTATGCGTCTCATGACAATAAATTTGACCTGTCACTCTAGATCTTTGATATAATAAAATGAAATATAATAGTAAAAATAGTAAATAACATGAAAGCAAAAGGTAGTAGTGTCACTTACCTTTATAAGGATTCAGTGTATACTGCTATATCAACCACTTCTGTAAAATTATCTTGCTAACTTGTCTCAGAGATATGATCAAAGAAAATTATTATTACTTGTTTTTAATTTTTTTAGGGAGGCAACAGAAAGCAGTTGTCTAGGGGATCAAAGTTCGTTTTAGAGTTTGAGTGCTGCTTAAAGTAGTGGTCCAGCTAGATATCCAAATCTCAAAGTCAACAATACTAAAAACTAGAGATCTATATTTTAACAATCAAAATTAAAAATGCACCTGTCAAAGTAAGAGTCTGAAAGATGGGGAATGAGTAAATGATAGAGATTTTGAAAACACTGGTGATGACACTGGTGATAGGTTGATGCTGGAACATAGTATGTGTAAGGCCCAAAGTATGGTAACTTTGTAAACCCTGGTGTTTTATTTAATAAATATTAATATTTAAACTAGTAAAATTAATAATTGAAACTAGGCTGAATAGGATCTAGAATGTAGCTTAGCCGGTTGAGTCCATAACTTGAAGATAAGTAATGTTGGATTTAATCAACGGTATCACAGTAAATAAACAAAACAACAACAGCAGCAACAAATATAACCAGCAATTTGTTTTTGTTTTGTTTTGTTTCGGTTTGGTTTGGTTTTTCGGGCCACACCCGTTTGGTGCTCAGGGGTTACTCCTGGCTAAGCGCTCAGAAATTGCCCCTGGCTTGGGGGGCCCATATGGGACGCCGGGGATCTAACACCGTCTTTCCTTGGCTAGCGCTTGCAAGGCAGACACCTTACCTCTAGCACCACCTTGCAGGCCCCCACAATTTTTAATATTGAACTGCATAGCCTAAGTTTCATGGGGAATTAGCTATGAAAGTAAGAAGTACAGAGGACTCTCAACTTTATTCTGAAAATTTTAAGTATTATCTAGAGAAATGGGACAAGCTACTTCAAGTCCTGCTAAAGCCTTCTCATATTAGGCCCTGCCCCCTCCCACCACACAGGAGCTTGATCTCCTCATCCATCATTTCTTTTTTAATAACACCCTCCCATTCATCTACTCTTCCTTCTTCACACCCCCTGGCATGTTGACAGTGGCTGGAGTTTCCCATTAAAGCAGTCATTCTTGTAGAAAGGGGAGCTGACATGATTAATGCCAGTCAGTGACTAAAGGCAATAGCATGCATCTCTGCACTCAGGTAATTGGGAGAGAGGCACTTCCCAAATACTTCTGGAATATTTTCCAATAGTTTGTTGTAAAACTAAGAAATAAAATCCTAACTTTTCAATATTTCTTTCAAATAACATTAGTATTCCAGATATACAGGATCAGTAATTGTAAACCATTGTAAGACTTGAAGTTGTCTATTTAATATACAGAAAAAGATGAGGGACAGAGAGGGAGAGTAACTTGGCCAAGGTAGTTCAGATATTTTAATGAACAGGCAAGATAGAAAATGATTTCTCAGTAATTTAACCATGGCCTCCCAGATTTTTCATGATAAATTTTACCCCTCTATATTAATAGGGAAAGGTAATGATGTTGAATTGACTTCCGTAAGTGAGTTAGTTCTCCATTTTTCTCTACAGTGAAGCTCCTTAGATATTTTACTGACAGACTTTTAATACATATCAATTCCTTTACAAAAATTACTTCTTTCCCAACCAACATATTCTTGCAGGTTCCCTAGAAACAGTCCATTCCTACTGGCTCCACTGCATTTGTTAACTTTATCCCTCAAAACACATAACTTTATCCTTTCAATGACTTCTACCATGAATTTAGAATCAAAAGTTCATCCTCTCATTTCAAAAATGACAAGAAAAAAATTAAAAGCTCTTCTACCATGATAATGCTTTTGGGAAAGGGAAAAATGTAAAAAAAATCATACTTGAATTCTCGGGAAATAAAATTTACAAATTAGAAAGCATTTTTAGTTTCCTTCTTATCTTATACTTTTGCATGTCGTTTTATTACATGAAATAAAAATCTTTGAAACAAAATTCTCAAGTCTCTATATTAATCTTGTCTGTATATATAACTGTTTATATTTTTATCTAGGCAAACCACATCATTTATCTATACTTTAGTTTTTTCTGAAGAATATTGAAAATCAAGATATTTTTACATAAGAACATAATTACACGTATTAAAGAAGGACCTATGTATTTAATGAGAAAACAGATGAAGAAAGAAAAGTTAAAAGAGATAAGGTATGTAAATAGGGGGTAGAGGGAACATATCTTCAGTCATAGGTTAAAGATATGGTACCAGGATAGCCATTTCTCCCTGTACTTTAGTTCACCATTTAAACTTTGATTAGTCTTCTCCATTTGGTCTTCTCTTATTTTGCCTGAATTATGGTCAGGGTAGTTCGGTTCAAGGACACATATTTTACGTTAATATTTTTACACTTTTTTTTTCAAAATTATATAGAGAAGAACATAGAGGTTTACAAGAGACAATACATTCCTGCTTAACAAATAGTCAAACATAAATGAGTTTTTTTTTCCCCCACAGGCACATTTATAAGAAACTTGGCGATTTTTCTTGTGTGCTGAAAGTTTTATTTTTTAACTGATGTTTTGTGTTTACAATACTATTAATGATAATTTTCCATGTACCCAATTTCAATATCACATCAATTATGTACCCCCTTCCCTCTTACAAGCATCCTTCAACTGAAGCACCCCTAACTGATTTGAAGATGTAAAGGATTGGTCCTTAGTATTACTGAGTGAAGTTTGTACTATGGTTAAAGTATTTGTGAGCATCTGAATCTAAAATGTTTATATTTCTTTAACCTCATTTTCCTCTAATCAAATAACTGTTGCTTAACATGATATTAGTTCATTGAGTATATATACACACACACACATATCTGTGTGTATATAAACAATTCTATATTCATGGTTTCTAATTTTCAGTGTTTTCATTTTTCTGCATCTTGACTAATGAACACAACCTCATTAATACATCAATGTGGATTTATATTTCATCTTCTCTTCCTCACTTTTTCTCTCGCCTTTCCTCAAATTTCCTTTCTCCCTCTGTTCCCTAAGTACCTGAGTCCTTATTTAGCCCTTTGTAAGATTTCTTAATAGTTGCTTAAATCCTGTAATGCTTTGTTCTTTAGTCTATTTTTGAAACTGAAGTATGGTTAAGAATAGTCAGTCTTGGGGCCGGAGAGATAGCATGGAGGTAAGGCGTTTGCCTCTCATGCAGGAGGTCATCGGTTCGAATCCCGGCGTCCCATATATGGTCCTCCCGTGCCTGCCAGGAGCAATTTCTGAGCCTGGAGCCAGGAATAACCCCTGAGCACTGCCGGGTGTGACCCAAAAACCACAAAAAAAAAAAAAAAGAATAGTCAGTCTTTGTTTCGTAGTTAACATATACCAAAAACAAGACAATGCACTGCTCATGCATTAAGCACTTAATTATAATAACTCAGAGATTGATCTATAGATTTAATTTTATAGATGGGATTTCTTATATTATGATGGTAACAGATTTCAATTAAGCTGAAGAGAATTTGAAAGAGGACTCTATAACAATAAGGACCAGAAAAGAAAAAAATCAAGATGGTAGAGTAAGAAGACATGTACAAGAGGTAACAGGAATAGGGGCCAATGTACACCAACATATCGGTGGGTAGAGGTGTGGAAAATAAATTTTCTAAACTCTAGAGACAACAAGACTAGAAACATGAGGTGCATATTACAATGACCAAACTTAAAATTGTGCCTGTGAACGAGTCAGGCTAGGCTGGGAAGAAACTTGGCAGAACATTCGCACTGATGGTAGGACACTTGTGTTGGAACATTGCATTACTGAAATTCAATTATGAATAGCTTATGTTAGTCATAATGCCTTAACATTAACCATTTAATGCAACATTTAGAAAACATTAATAAAATATTTTAAGGAGACCAACGATGTTCTCTGCCAGTATTTTTAAAATTCTATTTATAGTATAGATTATAATAAAAGTAATGCAATAGAATAATAAACATAGTAATGCAATAGAAAAAAAGAAATTACCAGATCAATAGCTTTCAGGAGGTGAGTGTTAATTTGTATATGCAACGAGACTGCATCTAAAACAATTTAGTTAGGGAAATAACTACACTAACAACTAGCATGACAATGTTAAAGAATGCTTGTCTCCAATACAAGCAGGTGTGGGGGAGAAGGGGTGACATTGGTGATGGAAATGTAAACATGGCTTGTAATCATGGCGCTTAAATAAAGATTTAAGAAAATAAAACAATTTAGTTTGGTTAAAATATTTACCAGGTTAGTTTATGAGATATACTATAATTCTTCAAATTTCATTTGTCTTCTGCACAGGAAAATATGCTATATCATTCAATTTTTTGATAACATTCATTTATTTTGTTTTATTCTTTTCATAGTTGCAGTAATTCCTCCATGGGCTTTCCAACCTCTATCCATGGGTCAGAGGATAAATATATTCTCTTTTATTTATTGATTCTATTTCTGGCCATATAAACTTTGAACCCTTCGAGGATGGTCTGATATGCCAATCCACCCTAATAGTCATTTTCAATTCTTCAAACTTCTCTCAGCATTAAACCAAGCAAATCCAAGATTTCCAATTTAATCCTCATGAGTCACTTTTTGGTTTGCATTTCAGCCAACAAATCAATCAATTCATGGACCCCTTCTTTTTTTTTTTTTTTTTTTTTTGTTTTTGTTTTTGGGCCACACCCTGTGACGCTCAGGGGTTACTCCTGGCTATGCGCTCAGAAGTTGCTCCTGGCTTCTTGGGGGACCATATGGGGCTCCGGGGAATCGAACCGCGGTCCGTCCTAGGCTAGCACAGGCAAGGCAGGCACCTTACCTCCAGCGCCACCTCCCGGCCCATGGACCCCTTCTTAATGCTTGTGTGAAAATACCCAAAGCTTAGTGAGATCATACCAGTATATTTGTTCTAATATGTCATTATCCCATGCACTTAATATACAGTCTTACAATTTTTCTTTGGAAACAAGTCTAAATAAACTAGAAAACGAAAATAGGTATTTAGGAGTGTTTTATGAAATCTTGCTTTGTACTTAACTTATAGTTTTCCTGCTAAAACTCAAGTGTACTTAAGGGTGTAGAAGTAAAGAAGTATATTGAGTCCTAAAAATGAATATTGGCTTTGAATAGTAATTACTTCAGATGAGTTCTTGATCATTTTATTGAACAGTTCACACAGATGGAGTAGAAGTTGCTTATGTTGGCACAGAACATTCATCAAAATACAAGGGCTCAATGTTTCTACTATCATAGTTGCCCGCATGTCCCCAGTCTAAAGTTTTTAAATTCTTTTCAATTAAATTATTTACTAACTTATGATAGACACCCTAAAATCCAGCCAGATTCTGAATAAAATAGTAAATTGACTTTTTTAAAAATCCCATATTGTTTGCTGTAAGAAGGAATATCTTTGTTAATACAGATTTGTTAGGTTACAATTAATATTTTGAATCTTTGACTCATTTCTTTAACTGAATAGTTTATTTTTTTATAGTAAGTGAAGAACAACCAATGAAGTTCAACATTTAAAAGCATGGTATAATTCATATTAAGAGTCACCATATCTTTGCTTTTTATAAGTGGTTGTTTAAATATATGTAGGATTGTCAATTTTGTATTCATCTATTATCAAATCAGAATATGGACTAGAGTGTTCTTTTACTATTAGAGTAGTTATCAGTATATTTGATTTTAATAAAATTATTAAATATTTAATAAAGTTACTCAATATCAGAATCTGAAAGCTAATTCTGATCATTCATTCATAGTATTTTCCTTTTATAAGAAAATAATATCTTTATTTAAGCACCATGATTAAAAACATGTTTTTAGTTGTGTTTCAGTCATTAAAAGAACACTCTCCTTCACCAAGGCAGCTTTCCCATCACCATTGGCCCCTATCTCACTCTTCCCCCATTCCCTACCTGTATTTGAGACAGGCATTCTATTTCTCTCAGTCACTATCATTGTCAAAATAGTTGTTAGTGTAGTTATTCCTCTAACTACATTCACCACTCTTTCTGGCAAGCTTCAAATCATGGGCTGGCCCTTCTAGACTTCATCTCTATTGTCTATGGGCATTATAACAATAATGTCTTTTATTTTTCTTAAATCTCATAGATAATGAGACTATTCTGTATTTCACTCAGCATAATAGTTTTCATGTCCATCAGTTTATAGGAAAATTTATTGACTTCATCTCTCCTGATGACTGCAATGTAATCCATTGTGTGTATGTACTACAGTTTCTTTAGCCAATCATCTGTTGAAGGGCATCTTGGTTACTTCAGATTCTGGCTTTTGTAAATAACACTGCAATGAATATAATCACACAGAAGGCATTTTTGTGTTGTGTTTTTATGTACCTAGGCTATATCCATAGAAGTGGTATCGTTGGATCATATGGGAGCTCGAATTTCAATTTTTTGAGGAATCTTCATATTGTTTTTCCTAAAGGCTGCACTAGACGGCATCCCCACCATTTTCTTTTTTTTGTTTGTTTCATGAGACTACTTTTTCTATTGGTCATCAGGGAATTTGAATTAAACATAATCAAAAAGAACTGGTAGCAAGGTTTAGAGAAGCTAATAAATATCAGTATCAATAATTAGACAGAGATCCAATATGCAATAGTGTCATTCTAGTTAATAACTGAAGATTTGAGAATCATTTCAAGTCCAATGGAGGACATTATAATGTCCACATTTTAAGACAATCAAATAGGAAGCATTTACCTTTATTTTTTTTTCAGGTGGGAGGAATGTCTTAAGCATAGGATAGAAGACAAAGTGGAAAGAGTATTCAGATAGAAACCAATATACTTAAATACATTTTAAAATTTGTCTGACATTTATCAGAGATGTTTAATCTTTCTTGATGTTTCAAGTAACTGGTATTTTTTTTAACATTTTTGAAGATAGGTTTAAATATAAAATGGCACCCACAGATTTTGTTTACATGAAGACATCTTCTTCAGTTGTGAAACAGTAGTTCTCCCCAGGGTTTTAAAAATAAACCTCTTAGTTGATTTTCTTCCCTGATAGCACTTTAATATTCATCCCAGTGGCCTTTGCCCTCTATGGATTTTTATTAGAAATCATCTATTAATCTTATTAAGGATTCCATTTATGTGATAAGACACTTCTATTGTTACATTCAGGCTTATCTCAAGCCTCTTTGGCTTCTGACAATTTGATGATAAGTTTTCTCAATGTGAGTCTCTTTAAATTTGTCCAAATAAAAGTTTATGTAGTCTTCTTGGATTTAGGGATTTAAGTATTTTATTACATTTGAAACTTTGAAGATTTTCTTCTTCTCATCTCAGACTACCATAGTTTATATGTTGATCTACTTGACGGTATTTCATGATATCAATGTTGATCTATTTTCTGAATTCTTTCTCCTTTTCATTTCTCATATTCAATATATTTTAACCTATATTTAAGTCCACACGATGTTTTCTACCTTTTGTTCGAATTTTATTTTAAAGCAAAGACTTTTAAGGTTATATTTGTATATGTCAACTCATATATTTTTTGTCAAAATTATTTTTATAATTAGTTTTTGGATTGTTTTTTGAGCCATACTCAGTGATTCATGTTTAATTTTTTTTATTTTTTATTTTTAATTATAAGAACAAAGATACAAAGAAAGAGGACAAGGTATAGTTACAGTGGAAGGACAATCACCCATAAACAGAATTCTCAGTAGTCCCATTGCTGATATCTTAACTTTGAACTTTCAACCGAAGAATATTAAGAAAAATAAAACAGAACCCATGTACAATTACTTTGTCCCTCAAGTTCCCAGATTGTAGTACATAATATTTCTTAGCAGCACACAAAGCAATCTAAAGCCATAAAACTTATGTAACTCCTTAAACATTGAAGGCAAAGTACTTTTTTACATTTCCATGCACATGCATATTAGTTTAAGTGAACCTCAAAAGTTTAAGTGGGTTGATTTTCTTAAGGATTAGAGTTAAAGGAGCACAGTAAAAAGGTGTTAGAGTGGCAATTATTGTTTGCATAGGCACAACAAAATATGAGGGACATGGAAAGGAAAAACCTTGGCCTAAATACAAGGAGACCCTACCCCTGAATTTTCTTGGCATAAGACCAACTCTAGGCTCCAGGCAAACTAGTTTGTCCAATCCAAGTCATTGTTTGTAGTGCCAATACACTTTTATTTTTCACACAGTCTCTGTTGTTGGTATCATGTTTTTGTATTAAAGATCCTAGAATCTGCATATCCTATATTGCAGTCAGGATGGTGCAGAGCATCCTCTCATTTCACCTCACAATTAAAGGGCAATGCAAAGAACCCTGTCCTGTAAGCAGGTTGTTGTTGTTGTCAAGTTTTCTTAGTATTAAGGGAAGTCTCTTGTGAGCAGGTCGATGCCAGAGCCATGGTAGGGTCTTCTCTGGCAGAAGATTGCTTCCAGGTGTTGTTATAGTTTCCCTGGTTCAGGGGTGAATGGAGGATGCCCATTCTTCTGAGACTGATGCCAGGTCATTATATAAATGTTCAGGGTGTAAGGTCCCATTGCACTACGAGATTTGTGTGTTCCAATCTCTATTAGATAAGAACTTATTTGTATGTATAGTATTTTCCCATTTTAATGTGCCTATGCAAACAAGGAACAATGCCACATGGTGTTATCGGCACATATGGGGGCCATAAGAACAAGTCCAACAATGTCAATAACATGGTTCAATCATAAGAATTTAACTGAGGGACTATTCCACCCAAATTCCTTATTGAACAGCTCATAAAGAGAAGACAAGATAGAAAGTGTGTAGAATTGTCACAGTAGAAGAATATTTAGAGTTATAGCTGTTAAAGAAAATACACATAAAATATTCAAAATACATATGTGTGCATTTTATGTCTTTTGAAACAGTTGGGGGTTGTTAAATCCAATGCATGAATTTGGTCTGTGATTAGAACTGTGTAGTACTGAAGTTAAAAAGGGTAAATGTGGGGTACAGACGGTTGGGGATGAGAGAGTTAAGGAATAATAATGAGCTTTGTAGGGGTGTGCGAAAGAGCAGAATCTGTTGGGGCAGGAGGTTAGTCTTGGTGCCTAACAAATTGAAGAACTGAGGGTAAAGAGGGTTAATGAGGGGGAAGCTAATGAATCCCTATTGGGAGATGAGGGAGTAGAAGAGGCTCTGGTGTGGAGGAGGAGAAATACATCAGAGGGGCTATATATATTGTATAGATGAATTGTTTATGGATTAAGCTTGGAAGTCAGAGAGGACCACT
The DNA here is from genome assembly GCF_024139225.1 of Suncus etruscus. NCBI lineage: Eukaryota > Metazoa > Chordata > Mammalia > Eulipotyphla > Soricidae > Suncus > Suncus etruscus. The sequence continues at coordinate 4,741,282 of NC_064852.1, forward strand.
GTATAGGAAGTCAGGTCAACATATAAACTGATTTTATTTGAATATTATCCTCCAAATCTAGGGAATTCCATTTTTTTCCTAGAAACAGTTGAGAAGAATATTTTTGGCTGTTGTTAAAAAGTATAAATGTCATGCAGGCGCATTTGCGCCCGCCTGCTTTTGAAAATGAATACTAGGAAGAAAAGAACCCTTGAATGGGGTCCAATATGCATAGGGGAGGAATTTCTCTCCCCCAGCCTCCCCTCAGTTGCAGATTTACCAGGCGTGGCCCTGAAGACCACTCTGGTGTGGGGGGATCTCAGTCCCCTGGTAAGCCCAGGGAGCCTATGGCTAGCTGTCCTGCTCAGAGCCTCCAACATACCAGCTGAAGAGAATCAGAAGTCCTGGCATGTGGAATCTTCTGGGTGTAGCCTTGCCTCTGTAGTTTGTGGATGCATGGGGAGGAATTTCTCTCTCCCTCCCTCCCCCCAGGGCCCGATTTACCAGGCGTGGCACTGAAGACCATCTGGAATGGGAGGATATCAGTCCCCTGGACTAAGTGGTCAGCCCAGGGGGCCTATGGCTAGCTGTCCTGCCCAGACCCCCAACATACCAGTTGAAGACACCCAGAAGTCCTGACATGTTGAGCTTCTGAGCCCAGCCCCTGCCTCTGTAGTTTGTGTATGCAAAGGGGAGGGATTTCTCTCCCCCACCTCTCCCTGGGACCGATTTACCAGGCGTGATCATGAAGACCACTCTGGCATGTGGGGATTCTCAGTCTTCTGGACTAAGTTGTCAGCCCAGGGGTCCTATCGCTAGCTGTCCTACCCAGAGCACTCAACATACCAGCTGAAGAGAAACAATACTCAATGATTCTTAAGGATTGCTCCTGGACCTGCACTTTGGAATTACTCCTGACAGTGCTTACAAAGTCATGTGGGATGCTAGGGCTAGAATTCGGGTCAGTCATAGCAAGGCAAGCACTGTATTCACTGTACAATATCTCTAGGCCCTCCTTTTATAATTTCTACCTTTATTTTGATATGTTCACTTTTATACACAAACTTTCTGGTATTCTTTTAGTTGTTTATCTTTTATTTCAGCTCTAAAACCATATGTTTTCAGAGTTCTAAGTGTGTTATCTAATAAATGATATGCCTTGGCTTCTAAAACAGAGGTTATTATTTATTTATTTTTCTTACAGTGTGTCATGTGTACCAATTTCCAAACTTTTGCATACCTTCTGATTATTTTGGGAAACTGTCATTTTCATATTCTTAAGTGGCAAATCCAAAAACCAGATTCCTTGTACTGGTCAGTTTTTTGTTTGTTTGTTTGTTTGTTTTTTACTTTTGATAGTAAGTAACTAGAGCAAGTCAATACTTGGTGATTTTTTTCCAAACTTTTTTTGCAATAACTGTATTTTATCATTTTTGGTCATTGACAAGTCTGTTTCTTTCAGTTTGTATCAGTGCATATATGTGTATGTATGTGTATGTGTGTGATGTTGTCTAGAAGTTTCTTTAAACACTGATTAGAGGAGACCCCAGGGACCCCGATCTGACTCCAGGCAAGGTGAGTGTGCCCACCACCGGCCACCTCCCCATGTAGGTGCCAGACCCCCGTGCTCCGCAGCAGCCCCGCACCTGAATTCAGGGATCCCCGACGGGACTGCAGGCAGGGCGAATGCGCCACCCGGCCACCTTTCCATGTGGGCACCCAGAGAACCCTGCACCTGACCCACTTTGTGTCGCTGGGAAGGGCTAGAGCTTATAAACCCAGTGAGCTTTGGTCTACTCCCCATACCTTGGGGTATCCTAGAGAAGTCTGCCCCCTAAGTCCCAGAGTGGACCTGGGACTCCCAGGGGTGAAGAGAGAACGCCAGGTGGGTTTGGCTGAGGGAATTTCCTCAGCTGAGGCTCGGAGAGGGTGGAGCTCTGCTGACTCCCAGGGAAAGGAGGGAGGACAGGGAGCTAGGCTTAACAGCACCCTCCAACATTGTGGCCAGGAGCGGAACTGCACTACCTGCCAACAAAAGGTAAAAACAGACCAGGCATATTAGAGAGTATAGGAGGAGCCAAAGCTCAGCGAGCTCACTCAACAGACCTCTCTAGAACCACGCTCAGGGATGGGACCCATCCCCACACCACAGGGAGAAAAAAAGCAGGCTGAACTAGGAAGGCACAGCACTCCAAGCCACACCAATAAATGCAAAATAATATGGGTAAATTAAGGAGAACCCTAACATCTGGAGATATGGAGAGAAAACCTAGCAAGTTTCCAAGTCCACCAAAATTCACAGATGCATTGGAAGGAGACTTAAAAGCAGCCATGAAGAATGAAATGGAAGCCTTGAATAAGAAATGAAGGAAACACTAGCCACCAAATATAAGAAATCCATGAAGGAACAAATCAGCCAAATTAAAGAAGAACTATCAAAGAATATGAGAGATTCCATACAAAGGGAAATAAAGGAGTTAAAAGACAATGTAACAAGCCATATGAGCAGGATCACACAGTTGGAGAAGCACATTGAAGAACTCGAAAGAACACTGAAAACAAAAAATGACCAAGAAACCAGCAAGGAAATAAAAGGCAAATCACTGGAAGGAAAAGTCCAGTATCTAATGAACAAGGACAAAAGAAATAACATAAGAATTGTGGGTATACCAGAAGGGGAGGAAATAGGAAAAGGGGAAGAACAAGTAGTCAGGGAAATATTAACAGAAAACTTTGGCATCCTCTGGAAAGAAGACTCAGTGAAAATCCAGGAAGTGAAGAGAGTCCCTAATAAAATAGACCCTAACATACCAACACCAAGACAAATAGTAATCCAAATGGCAAAAAAAAAAAAACAAAACAAAACAAAATAAAAGAGAAAGATGATCGAAGGGATATAAGAATCAAACCAGATCTCCCATTTGAAATAATTCAAGCAAGGAGACACTGGAATGACGTATTAAAATGCCTGAATGAGAGAAACATCCAACCTATGGTCTAATATCCAGCAACATTTTCATTTATATGGGAGGACAGAATAAAAACATTCTCAAACAAAAACGAGCTTGCAACATTTGTGTAAACAAAACCACTCCTAAACGACCTACTCAGAGACGAATTACACAATCCAAACCCCCTATTGTAACAACAACCACCCTACACAACACAACTGTACAACAGTCCTCTCTGTCAATAATCTTCCTAAATGTTAATGGACTAAACTCTCCCATTAAGAGACACAGAGTAGAGAACTGGATTAGAAAACATAAAACAGACTTCTGCTGCCTGCAAGAAACACACCTACAACTACAGGACAAACACAGGCTCAGAATAAAAGGGTGGAAATTCATTATTCAGGCTAATATAAACAAAAAAAGCAGGGACAGTCATTCTTATATCAGAACAAATTCCATTCAATCTCAAAAAAGTGATCAGGGACAACTTACTGAACAGGGGAACGCTAGATCAAGAAGTCCTAACCCTGGTCAATATTTATGTACCTAATGTAGAGTCAGCAAAATATGTGAGGCAACTGCTTGCACACCTGGAGAAACACATGAAGGGAAATGTGATAATTGTAGGAGATCTCAATACTCCACTATCACCACTGGACAGATCCACCAAACAGAAAAACAGCAAAGAAATAAGACCCCTTCTAAAAAAATTAGAAGATCTAGGGCTAATAAACTTTTGTACGACCCTCCATCGCCAGAAAACAGAATACACATTCTTCTCAAGCCTACATGGAACCTTCTCCAGAATAGACCATGTTCTAGGATACAAATCTAACCTATATAAGATCACAAATGTAAGGATAATTAGAAGCACCCTATAGATCACTATGTGACAGAGCTCAAAATTGACTACAAGAAGAAGCAATGGAGAAAAACTAATACCTGGATATTAAACAACATGCTGCTCAACAATAGCTGGATCAAAGAGCAAATCAAGAAAGAAATAAAAAGATTCCTTGAGACAAATGATAATGAAGAGAAAACCTGTCAAAATCTGTGGGACACAGCAAAAGCAGTAATTAGGGGGAAACTCATAGCAATACAGGCCTATGTCAAGAAACAGGAAAATGACAAAACCAACAGTTTAAAGGATCACCTCATGAATTGGAACAACAGCAGCAAAGAAATCCAATGACAACAAGAAGGCAAGAAATAATAAAAACCAGAGCAGAAATAAGCAGCATAGAAACTAAGAAAACAATACAAAAAATCAATGAGATCAGGAGTTGGTTTTTTGAAAAAATAAACAAGATAGACAAACCACTGGCAAAACTCACAAAAAAGAGGGAAACACCCAAATCAGTGGGATCACAAATGAAAGAGGAGAGATTACAACAGAACCCCAAGAAATACAACATATCATGAGATCATCTTATAAACAACTATACTCAGTTATGCTAGAGAACCCAGTAGAAATCAACAGATTCCTGGAAAAATACCATCTTCCGAGACTGGATAAGGAAGACCTAGAAAGCCTAAACAGACCAATCACTTCAGAGAAATTGAAGATGTAATTAAGAAACTCCCTAAGAACAAAAGTCCAGGTCCAGATGGATATACAGGCGAATTCTATCGAACATTCTGAGAAGACTTACTACCACTTTTCCACAGGCTTTTCCAAACCATCGAAGAAACAGGAATCCTCCCCAACACCTTTTATGAGGCTAATATCACACTCATTCCCAAAGATGGCAAAGACACCACCAAGAAAGAAAACTACAAACCAATCTCACTCATGAACATAGATGCAAATATTCTAAACAAACTTTTAGCAAACCGAATCCAGCACTTTATCAAAAAGATCATACATCATGACCAAGTGGGATTTTTTTCCCAGGAATGCAAGTTTGGTTCAACATATGCAAATAAATCAACATCATACATAACATCAACAACAAGAAAGACAAAAACCACATGATCGTATCAGTCGATGCAGAGAAGGTGTTTGACAAAATCCAATACCCTTTCATGTTGAAAACACTCAACAAAATAGGGGTAGAGGGAACCTTCCTCAAGATAGTTGCAGCTATCTATAAAAAGCCCACAGCCAACATTATCCTTGATGGTGAAAAACTAGAAGCATTTTCACTAAACTCAGGAATTAGGCAAGGCTGTCCACTCTCTCCACTCTTATTCAATATAATCTTAGAAGTCCTAGCAATAGCAATCCGACAAGAGATGGGAATCAAAGAAATCCAAATTGGGAAAGAGGAAATCAAACTATCTCTTTTTGCAGATGATATGATGATATACATAGAAAACCCTAAAAAGTCTACAGTAAAACTCCTAGAAACAATTAACCAATACAGCAAAGTGGCTGGCTACAATGTTAATACACAAAAGACTGTATTGTTTCTCTACACAAATAATGAAGTTGAGGAGAGATAAAAATACAACTTTATTTAAAATAGTATCAAAAATATAAAGTACCTAGGAATCAACCTTACAAGTGAAGTGAAGGACCTATAAAAGCACTCCAGAAAGAAATTGAAGGGGATCTAAGGAAATAGAAAAACATCCCATGCTCATGGGTAGGTAAAATCAACATAGTCAAAATGACTATCCCACCAAAACTACTATATAGATTCAATGCAATACCAATCCAAATTCAGACATCATTCTTTAAAGAATTAAAAGAATCAATCATAAAATTTATCTGGAACCACAAAAGACCCAGGATAGCCAAACACATACTAAAAAACAAGAAGCTGAGTGGCATCTTGCTACCTAACCTGAAGCTATACTATAAAGCCATAGTGATCAAAACAGCATGGTACTGGTACAAGGGCAGAGCCTCAGACCAGTGGTTTAGAACAATTTCCAGACATAAACCTCCAGATATATAGTCAACTAATATTTGACAAAGGAGCCAAGAACTTGAAATGGAACAAAGAAAGTCTTTTCAACAAATGGTGTTGGTACAACTGGAAAACCACATGCAAGAAATTCAAAATTGACCCATACCTCACTCCTTATACAAAAATCAAATCAAAATGGATCAAAGACCTTGAAATTAGACCTGAATCTATAAAATTTATAGAGAATAAAATAGGTGGAACATTCGAAGACCTATATATCAAAAAGGTCTTCGAGGATGGAGCACCAATGGCAAGAACTTTAGCGTCAAACATAAACAAATGAGACTACATCAAACTAAAAAGCTTCTGCATGGCAAAAGAAACCCTACATAACACAAGAAGAAAGTTAACTGACTGGGAAAAATCTCTTCACTCAACATATCAGATAAAGGGCTGATATCCAGAATATACAAAACACTCAGAAAGCTGAGCCCCCAAAACCAAATAAAGCCATAAAAAATGCAAAGACGAAATGAATAGACATTTCTCAGAGGAAGACAGAAAGATGGCCAACAAACTCAAGAAAATATGCTCACCTTCACTCATCATCACAGAAATCCAAATCAAAACAACAATGAGGTACCACCTTACACCAGTGAGAATGGCTCACATCAAAAATAATGGGAAAAGCATCTGTTGGCGAGGATGCGGTATGAAAGGTACTTTCATCCACTGCTGGTGTGAATGCCCCCTAGTCCAACCCCTATGGAGAACAGTCTGGAGAGCACTTTTCTGCAGCACCTAGAACATATACCTTATATACCACTAATACTCAACAATCAAATAACAGGGTTTAACAGGGTAGAAACTCCAAACACTGTAACAGTCAACATACACCAGGGAGCAGTGCCCAAAACATATGAAAGAAGAACAACACAAACCCTTGTCTACACATTATACCATAAAGAAACCAGCAACAGCAGAAACAGCAGCATAGAGAGAACAGGTATGTAATCATCTTTCTACTATAAAGGCCCATAATAATCTCTTAGGGATCTTATACAGGATTACAGGTAAAGAATACCATGGGAAATCACTGACTCCAACGGAAACATCTCATAACTATATGTTTTAATGCCTTAATCTTACTATATTTAAAATAAACTTTCAGCTTTTCTGTCCAAAGGCATTATTCGATACAAAGTGTGGACAAACTAAGATGGCATCTCGGGGCCCAGTCACACGAGATACCATACTCAGCTTACACTGGAGAAAACTCTTTTTTTTTTTTTTGGTTTTTGGGTCACACCCGGCGATGCTCAGGTGTTACTCCTGGCTGTCTGCTCAGAAATAGCTCCTGGCAGGCACGGGGGACCATATGGGACACCGGGATTCGAACCAACCACCTTTGGTCCTGGATCAGCTGCTTGCAAGGCAAACGCTGCTGAGCTATCTCTCCGGGCCCTGGAGAAAACTCTTTAACATACACTTTATCTCTAGGTTATACCTTCTTTTAGGACTTGAAGCACGTGACCAGCCATAACACTGAAGCAGCAACTGTGACCTATAGACTTATTCTACAGGCCCTACTCATGGAACACATTCAAGCAAATTAGCATTCCCTTGCCCTTTCCTCCTCTCTTCTCACTACTTTTTTTCTTTTTCTTCTTTCTTCTTCTCTTTTTTTTAATGTATTTTCTCTTCTCTTCTTTCATGCCCCTTACATATACTTTCCTCTTTTCCCCCTTTGGAAATCCGACTATTCCTTCACCCCTCAATCCCATCCAGATTTTCCACTTTATTAAAACTCTTCACCCTCAGTTCTTAATATATTAGGCATCAAGACTGACCTCCTACCCCAACGAACCAGTACCCAACACCCAAGCGAAGGGACATCAAGTTAAACCCTCACCTTGTCCTTGGCAAGGAAAGGCAACCAACTCCCCTGCTGACTCACGCTGCGTAGCCCTCCTTACCAATTCTTCCTAATGTGGACTGTTACTTGAAACTGGACTTAGCTCTAAAAGTATCCCCAAAGCAAGAACTCTTCCCAAGACCTCCCTGTCGCAAAGCTTTTGCTAATCTCAAGAAGGTCAGGGTGTGTGATGAAAAGGCGCCCGGGAACCCACACACCACAAGAAAATCTCAAAAGACAATGGGAAAACCTATAGTTCCATCATAAGTATATGACCTGTATTGCACAACCACTTTACCTGCTTTTCCCCAAATGTAAGATAGTCTCTTGCATCATTTTGTTCCTTTAATTACTTTGTTATTTCATTTTTTTTAAATCTTTGTTCCTTTATATATAATATATATATATATGTGTGTGTGTGTGTGTATGTGTGTGTGTATGTGTGTGTGTGTGAGCACATATATTTTTATTTCTATTTTTTATCTTTTTTGGGTGTGTGACCTGTTTCCGTTTTCTTCTTTTTTAACCCCCAAATGCACCAGCAATATAATGTAGCACCATTTTCCCCTGCAAAGACACACTAAGAAATGGAGAAATCTTACATATAAAAATGAGCTCTTATCTACTAGGATAAGAACTCATACTTGTTTACAATACAGAGATATCTCCCACCTTGAAAATATGTCACGTGGACCCAACTTAGACCCCAGGTGATTAGACACCATCCATCCAGCCTTGAACCTTGGATCCCAGACATAGAAATGACACAGTTCTTAATGACAGCTACACTAAACAATTCCTATCCGGTATATCCTCAATACTGTTGGGACACCAACAAGTGCCAGCTCTAATATGATATCCTGACAACAATGGGAACAACCTGACCTAAGAGCAGTTTATCCTACCCCTCCAGCTGTCGATAAGAAAAATCAGAAGACTTGTCCCCCTTTGGTCACTCCAAAAGCCAAGATCGCGATTTACAGATGACTGGCTGATAGAACCATGACCGGACTGTATGTATCCTGCGACCAATAAAAAAGCCCTAGTCTAGAGTTTGAGCTACAACCTGCACAACAACCATGATCTCCAGTTTAAAAGATCCGTCTGAGACTATTGCAACGGAATGGGTCTTCTGGAAACATAAGGGCCCGGAGAGATAGCACAGCTGCGCTTGCCTTGCAAGCAGCCGATCCAGGACTAAAGGTGGTTGGTTCGAATCCCGGTGTCCCATATGGTCCCCCGTGCCTGCCAGGAGCTGTTTCTGAACAGACAGCCAGGAGTGATCCCTGAGCAACACCGGGTGTGGCCCAAAAAAAAAAAAAAAAAAAAAGATCAGCGCAAAGATCAAGACCACCAAACACAGAAGACGGATTAAAATGACACTGAGGGAAAAGAACTTCTGGAATCACTAAGAAAGGCTTCATCACAAGTTCCACCCCTTGACCTGTGCAGATACCGAGATCTCTAGATACAGAGGTCTGATTTTATCACCCAGGACGAAGCAGAAGTCTTCCAAACACCACGAATGCACCAAGGAGAGAGTAAATGAACCGAAACGGAGTCTATAGTTAATCCCACGACAATATACTCAAAGGGTGGAGAAATCCTGTACCTCTTCGGCCAAGGAAATTCTTTTTCAAATGGCCCCAATATTTACTGTGCCTGTGCAGGAGGGGAAAAAAAAGCACAAAACAATTTTTATATCTATTTAGATTTTGTCGATTTCTTTGTTTTGGTATGGTTATTGAAGTTGTTGTCTCCATTTATATTTATATACTTATTTTCTTCTTTTCTTTTTCTTTAGGTGCTCTGCCATGGTTTTTTTTTTTTTTTTATCTCAAGACCATGACTTTTATGTGGTGCTTATCTTTATTGTTGGAGTGCTCACTGGATATTTTATTTGACAGTTCTTTTTGTTCTGTTGAGGTGTTTCACCTTCTTTTTCTCCTTCACCTCTCAAACCGACGATGAGAGCTTCTAGAAGGACTCCGCCCATTTTCGTCGTATTTGATTTTTACCCCAGTTTATCACTCTTCTCTTCTTCAAACAAAACCACATAACTGAAACTATCTAGTACCGCCTCCTGGTTAGAGGAGGAAACAAGGGAGGTACCAAGACCAAAACAGGTGTAGGACCACTAAGTAGTAAGCTAAGCTTAGAGGGGACCATGTATTCTAGCAGCCCCGGAGGAAGATATGGGAGGTAAGATGGGAACGGATGTGTAGGGAGGATAATTCGGTGATGAGAATCCCCATAATATTATGTTGATATGTACCTAAAATATCATTGTCAACAATATGTAAGCCACTATGATCAAAATAAAAATTATATTAAAAACAGTGATTAGAGAAACATGTGATGCAAGGGGTTGAACCTGAAACTTCTACAAGAAAACCATGTATGCATATAAATGCTAATATACATATACAAATATATATACATATATATATGTATATAGTTTTTGCTTACTGACTCTGCTAGTATGTATACTACTCTGCTAGTAGTATATTACCACTTTACCAATAATTTGCACATAGCTTTAAAATAAAACCAAGGTGAAATTGTAGGATCTTCTCAGGCCTTATAGAATATAGGCAATGAATATGTATACTTCTATAGGTATGCATGGAATTTCTTAAAAAATCTTCCCTGTAGAGTACTATTGTATGTTCTAAGTTATAACATTTTCTTATATTTTCCATGCATTTTAATGGGCTATTCCCTCCAACATCTTTTATCTCCATCATCTGTTCTTCATTTATCTTGTAGCATTTTCTAGCAATGATTACATATTTTCTGGCCTGAGTTACACTCAGATTAAGTAAAGATGAGCAGTAACTCTCAGTCCTTTAGGAATTCCTGCCTTTGTTATGAAGCCATTGGGCCACATGTAGTAATGGTGGTGGTAGAGGTGCATAGGGTTTCTTCTAAAAGGACTCTGTGTTCAGGAGTGAACCCAGTGGTGTTCCTGAGACCATATAACATGAGGGTTTAGAAGTAGGGTTGTGACCAAAACTATCACAAACAAGGCAGATGCGTAAGTCCTGCATTTTCTCTGGTCCATTTCTCTAAAATTTTTTCAACCTAATTATTATTTCTACTTCTCTTCTTAGAATTATTTTAGTGGTCCATGCATTTTCCGTATAAAAGTAAGTGGAGACTTGAATAAACTCTATCATTAAATGCAACTGGTTGATCTTGTTATTCACATGTCCACACATGAATATAACATCTTCAAGATTCTTACAGTTAGTATTGAAAAAAATAATTTTCTTCAACACTAGGCCCAATTAACATTAAGGGAAATATATACTATAATTTTATTTTAAAAATTTGCAAATGAACATTTCATAAATATTTAGCATCCCTAGAATAGGTCTATAGTTAGTTAGCATTTCCCCAAAGTGTTCACTTGAAGTATTTTATTGCATCCTTCTTATGTCTGAATAAAGATTATGTAGAGAATGTGTTGGAACAAAACATGGCTAATTTGACTATAATCAAGTCCTTGAACTCACACCTAGAGGCTTAAATAAAAAAAATAAGTTTTCAAACATCAGTCTCTAATCAGCACATTAAATAATTAAAAATGGAGGTGCCCTTCTTTCTTAATACATACCTAGAACTTACTCAGGTCTAGGTTTTATAGTATGGCCAAGAAGGAAATTTTCTTTTCTCTACTGTGCACCGATACTGACATCTGGTGGCTTCAAACTCAAAGTAGCAGGTCTGACTTGATTAATCTGCCAATGAGGTGTGCTCAATATAAGGTGAGATGACAATAAATTGGAGGGACCAAGAAACTCAACTAATCTCTTCTATACATTTTCCTCTTAGCTTCCACACACAGACTATGGATGAACAAACAGAAGAGGCATTTTTTATGTTCTCCATTGCCACCTGTGGTTCCTCTGTGTTCTCACCCTTGTCACCCCTGGGATGAATTATCCAGACTAACTAATTTCACAGCCAGTAAATTACGACATAGCCAACGAATCTCCATCTCATTAGGGAAGGTTAATTTAAGTAGACAACAAAAATACAGGAGAAAAAAAAACTCAGCTTGAATAGAAGATTTCTCTACATCTAGGGCACACAATGAATTCACAACCTCAACATCTGCTATCGCCAGAGAAAACACTTAGAAAAAAAGAGAGAAAAGAAAAGAAAATTCACTCATTGCCATTTCCTCTGATGAATGGTGAATTCAAATTAGCATTTTAATTACTCAAACCAGACTCTCAGCTGTCTTCAACATAACAACAAAACTTAACAACAACTTTTCATATTTCTACAGAGAAGGAAACTTAGCCCCTGACTTTAAAGCATAGCCACTTATATTTAGGAACATCTCCTTTATAAGGTACCCAAAGAAGTGTTGAATTAAGGTTTTCATCATTAAATTAATTTGCTGAGAGCACTGTTTTTGCATATATTGTTCAGGATACACAATATTGCCTCTTATAATATTGGACAAATATCTAAAAAATAATTGCGTCTATTGTTAGTTATGGTGAATGATTAAAAATGTTGAGAGAGATGGTACTCTTAGTTTTTGGTCATATTTCATAGAGATTTCCACAATATCAAGTGTCTTATGGTCTACCTTACCAGGTTTATATATACACACATATTAATATATAAATGTATATATATATAAATTTCTTTTGTAGAACACGACCTATCATTAATTCTTCAAAAATGTTCCTGCAACAAACATCCCATACACATTCGTACTACTAATTCTAGTTCATTCGATTTCCTTTCCAATTTTTATAACTCTATAGCATTTTCTACAACCTTTGTATTTTCATAAAAGCAAGTTGTCCAAATCATTGGGTCACTTTTCGGTCATGCTTCAAATGAAGAAGTGTGTTGAATTCATGAACCCATGAGTGAATTCAGAGAGAAGATATGAGGCTATGAAGGAAATCTGATTCATGTAAAGCAATAGTAGAGATATGAAACTTAGCTTGTGAAGTTTAACTAAGAAATTAAAAGGGATAATCATGTTACTGATATAGATATATTTCAGTGTGAAAAAGATGAAGAGAAAATTTAACTTTATTTTCTTACTGTTAGAACTATCTAAATAACAATATTCAATGACATTTTATGACTTTTGGCCAGGGAATTTATACAGAAAAGTTTTTTACACTGGCTAGGATGTTGGCATAGACAGTCTCTAACACTTTTTTACTAAAATGTCGAGATTTCTAATTATGGTGCAATTAAAAGTGATGTTACAAATCTATATTTATTGACACGGAATTGCCTGTGACATATTGCTGAGTGAAAAGTAAAACAGGCTTTAGAACAGTATGCTTGATATTATTCAATTTATATAAAATCATGTGCAATTTTCCAAATATATCCATAGATAAATGTGTAATGGAATGCTAACCCAAACATTAAATGGTTATCTTTGGTTGGCAGATTTCAGCTGTTAATTTTTCTCTTTATATTTAATTGGCTGACTATCTATAATAACCATGCATTAATATTTTTTGAATGAAATATTTATTTTAAGTCAAAGAAAAATGTATTCAAAAACGGCACCTTTTGACAGCATTTCTGGGAGCTAACAAGTTGTCAATGATGGTAATAACTTGGAATCAGAATATTTTAATTGCCCACCATTTACACACTGCGTTACTTTTAGTCAATTATTTTGCTTCTTTGAATTTTAATTTTCTTAAGATCCTGTAAAAATAAGTAGAATTAACACAAAACCAAACACTTATGTGGTTGATGGTTGTTGATATCTGAAGATTGATTAAGGAAAGATAAAGAATGACCTTAATTATGTTGAGTACATGCAATACATAACAAATGGAGAGTTTTTTGGCAATTGCAAAGTGATGCATTGTTGCATAAATACTAGTTGTCATTTTTTATTGTTCCATTAACAATTCGAGTCTTTTCTAATTCATACAAAAATATGTATTAAGGATCTTTTATAGAGATCTGTCTTTTATTCTACTGGAGACACATTTTTCAAGACCTACTTCCCTTTATCATATCCTTATGAAGAAGTCCATATTTCTTTATCCCACAGCTTATTTAATATAAATTTTCTTTCCTCAAAGCTTCAAACTATAGCTATTCTCCTTTCCATTTCCACTATGCAAATTTTCAGTAGTTACACAGACGGGGGCATTTTCCAATACTTTTCCTTCAGGACTGGAACCTAGGTTTATAGTTTGTATCTGGGTAAATAATTTGTATATATAGGTTAACAAAGAAACAGTCATAATGTTGAGATATTTAGAAGGCATGAACTATAATTGGAGAAATTTTGGAGATGTCAAAATTTTTTATTAAATCCCAGGAAGACTCTTCTTTATATTTTACCATCCTGGATCTTTTGTCTTTTGTTTAGCTTTGCTTTTCTAAATAACCTCATTATTTCTGATCTTGGAAGACTCTGTTAAGAAAACCTTATCAGTAACTGCAAAAAGAGCCCTTTAATTCCAGTCCTAGGACATAAAATAATTTTATTAGATTATTGACCAGAACAGGGAAAACTAATAGACCCTAATCAATGAGTGAGGGTCATAATTTGATAGTTTAGTTGACCATTGAAAATCTATTACTGTGAGGAGTGGGTTTTTAAATATTAGAAATGTTTACAGAGGCAGATGGGGGAGAATGGGAGGGAAATTGGGGACACTAGTGATGGGAGACATAAACTATGAATGGAGGTGTACATTGTTTGATATTCGTGAACAATTTTGTAACCATGGTACCTAAATAAAATATTATATAAAAGTATTTACTGTCAGATGCTACCCTGAATTAAAATCAAGGTAGCATAAAAAGGAAGCCTGGAATAAAGTCTCATAGCAGTAAACACCAAGATTTTATATCATGTCAGCTCACCATGCAGATAAAGATTTCCAAAAGGAATAAAATTGAGAGCAAAGAGGCGAATGGTAGATATCATTTACCTAAATATATTCCAAATTGCTATGTAGTAGTAACTGATATACTCTTTAAGGAAGATCTTGAGATCTAGATTCCAGTTTTAGGGAGTGACTATTTGCCATACACAGGAGGCATCAGACCCCATGTATCTTTGACCTTCCCAACTCTTTATGTTTAAGAAAAAAGTTTTGTAAAGTAGCTTCATGTAAAAAAAAGAACTTTAAAATTTGAGGATTTAGTTCTTTTTATGAGCCAACATACCTTTTCTTTGAATCTGTGTACTTAGATTTAACACCTGGAAAATTTTAAATATATATGATAGACTCTCTGCCCTCAACAAGCTAATATTTTTGGTGAAGTATACACTTCATTTAAATGCACTATGGTGATATTTCTTCTTTTTTGAAGTATGAAACAGGAAATTAAGTATACAGAATCATACTTGCACTTGGGAAATTAGAGATACTTAGAAAAAATATATTCCTTAAATGGAACTTGAAAGAGAAAAAATTTTCCTGATGACTAAAGAGAGGGCATTCCATAGAGGAAAAATGAATATGCAAAAGACCACAGATGGCATAAAATTTGAAAAACCATTTAGTTGGTTTAGCATTGTCATGATATAAAAATGGTAAAGAAGTAACCCAGATGGAAAATGTAGAGCAAAAGGATCTCCTTACAACAATCAGTCTGTTTCTTAAAACAAGCTAAGAGCAATGAGACATTTAGATGAAGATTTAGTTTTCTCAAAGACAGGTGGTGGAGTAAAGCACTAATTGATGTAAATCATACTTCTGGTTTTCTGGGATACTAAAAAAGTCATAAAACTTTTTTATGTCTCAATTTTCTTACCTCTAAAAGTTGGCTTATCATCCTAACTTTAAAGGGGTGTCTGTGAGGATTAAATAAGACAACATAATGACATTTCTAGCACAATTCAGACTCAAGTACACACTTAAGACACATGAGCTATATCTCAATTTTGAACTCAGTCCTCAAGTTTCGTTCTCACCAACCTCTATTTCCTTATTCCTTCATGAATTTTATTGAGAAAAAGCATGTTGAAAGACCAAAACTATTGGCATAATTTTTCAGATTTCCCAATATAACAAAAACTAGCACACCTACAAATAATCATAGATCCTGAGTTTTAGAAAGGTCAGGTGCAAAGTCAAGACCTTGCCTAGGTCTCAATGAATCTTTGTAACTTTGGTCAATAGAAGCAAACAATTTTTGTTTGTTGATTTCCTCATATAAAAATCAAAGTTTCTCTTGTATCTTCTTTTTCTTTCATTCACATGAAATGAATCAGCGATATTTTAGATACTATCTTCAAAATTACCCTGAACTTATCTTCTTCTTATCTCCTAAACTTGTATCAATACCACCCAAGTTACCACTCTTTACATAGTAAATCTTTGTCCCATTAACATATATATATATATAGATATATAGATAGTTTATTTTAAATAAAATAAGTATAAGGAAATAGAGATTCTAATGGCACCTTGTAATTGCCCCTGGAGGGCCATTGGCCCAGGGGTACATAAAGTCTCAGGCTTACAGGACAGCCATGTGAAAAGATTGCTACATTGCTCTTGTTATCAAATTTATGACTTCTGCTGCCTTTATCTGCCTGTGCTACTGTTCATTTTTCTCTGGTCCTTTACAACTTCTCCAGGTCTAACAATAACAAAATTATTCCCCAGAAATGTAAAATAGATTTTGTCACTTCTACAATCTTCTCAGAAAAATGCACAGCACAGCATCAGAGACTACCCAGTTATAACTTTTCCTTTTAGCTTCTAATATCATATTCTATTGACCTTCCCCTCTCTTGAGTTCTGCCATCTAGACCTTTTTGGTCTTCCTCAAAGAGATTTCATATTTCCTGTCTTCTCCTCAATGGGGAATATTGAGTGTTCCCAAGAAGTGTTTTCTTTACATGTTTTTATTTTACCCAATTTACAGTCTAAAGAATAAAGTCATTCCTGAATCACTCTACTTAAAACAAGTTTCTTGTTTCTAAATTTTTTATTTATTTTTTAAACTATTTTTTTAGGTTGTTGCACTTTAATGTTATATAATGTGTACATTTTATTCTATCAGTATGTTTATTTCCTTTTCTCACCCTACTATAATTTTAGCTTCAAAATAACAGGGAATTGTGTTTATCTTAATTATAGTTTATCTTTATTACCTAAAACATCATATGGCACACAATAAAAAAATCAATGTGAAAATTTAAAAATAATTTAAACGTTTTGCATAAAAAGTAACTTTCAAATCAAAATTATAAGTTTTTGAGATATAAAGTAAATGTCAGCACTGAGTTAGAAATCTTAGCTTGTTGTTTTCAAAATTTGCTATCTTTTCAGTATTCTTATGATGGCAATTTAACTTAATTTTCAACTGTCAAAACCCTGGAGAAATAAAGAACATTTTAAGAGAATTAAAATCAATCAATATTCTCAATAAAATATTGGCAAATCAAATCTAAGCTGTATAAAAAAGAATTATACAGAAAGAAATACATGGCTGATTTATGTCAGGTAGTCAGGACTATTTTAATACTCAAAAACCAATGTAATTCATCAAATTAATAGTCTAAAGTAGAAACAACATAAGATCAAAACAATGGATAGGGGAACTGTATTAACCAAATCTAATACCCACTATGATAAAACTCAATAAAGTAGGAGAAAATATTTTCTCTACAAAAGAAAACCTGCAGATAACATAATACCTAATCATAAAGATTTGAAGCTTTACCATAAAGACCAGGAACAATGCAAAGATATCTTCTCTCATAAATTCTACTTTTTCTTATTGTACTGGAAATGCAAAGCTGATAAGCATATTACTGATAAGCAATAAGACAAGAAAGAAAAAGGAAAGTCATACTACTGATTAGATAAAAGTGAAATAAAGTTGTTTCATTCAGAGATGACCTGATCATTTGAATAGAAGTTCTAATCTGACTGGCAAAAGAGAAAACTACTGGACTTACAAGAAATTAGAAAAATATGTGGAAAGCAAAATTAACATTTAAAAGTTAAACATTTTCCACAGAATTCAGAGAGAAATAGTTGTTATTTGAAATAAAAAATGGAGCCAAGGGCTAAGGGGTCTGGATACTCCAGCACATCTTGGGAGATGATACCTGGCAATGATCCAAAAAAATGGAGAGAGTGACATTAGGAGCCCCATTTTACTCCCATGATAGGAGGACCAAGAAAAGCTGTGCTGCTATGCTCCATAGTTTCACATTTATTCACCCCACCCCTACTGTACTCTAGACAGGCTTTCCAGTTCTCTCATTCATTCATGTGATTATGGTATTTCTCAGTGTAGTTATTTCTATAACTGCATTCACCAATCTTTGTGGTGAGCTTCATGAAGTGAGCTGGAAGTTCCAGCACTCCTCTCATTGTCTCTGAGGATTGTTGAAAAAATGATTTTTATTTTTCTTAAAATCCATAGATGAGTGAGACTATTCTGCATCTCTCTCCCTCCCTCTAACTTATATCACTCAGCTTGATAGATTCCATATACATCCATGTATAGGAAAATTTCATGACGTCATCTTTCCTGACGGCTGCATAATATTCCATTGTGTATATGTACCACGGTTTCTTTAGCCATTCGTCTGTTGAAGGGCATCTTGGTTGTTTCCAGAGCCTGGCTATTGTGAATAGTGCTGAAATAAATATAGGTGTGAGGAAGGGGTATTTGTACTGTATTCTTGTGTTCTTAGGGTATATCCCTAGGAGTGGAATAGCTGGGTCAAATGGGAGCTCAATTTCCAGAGTTTGGAGGAATCTCCATATCGTTTTACATAAAGGTTGGACTAAATGGCATTCCACCAGCAGTGGATAAGATTTCCTTTCTCTCCACATCCCCACCAGCACTGACTGTTATCATTCTTTGTGATGTGTGCCAATCTCTGTGGTGCGAGATGGAATCTCATCATTGTCTTGATTTGCATCTCCATGATGATTAGTGATGAGGAGCATTTTTTCATGTGCTTTTTGGACATTTGTATTTCATTTTTCTCAAAGTGTCTGTTCATTTCTTCTCCCCATTTTTTGATGGGATTAGATGTTTTTTTCTTGTAAAGTTCTGTGAGTGCCTTGTATATTTTGGATATTAGCCCCTTATTTGAAGGGTGTTGGGTGAATATTTTCTCCCAAACGGTGGGTGGCTCTTGTATCCTGGGCACTGTTTCTTTTGAGGTGCAGACGTTTCTCAGCTTAATGTATTCCCATATGTTTATCTCTGCTTCCACTTGTTTGGAAAGTGCAGTTTCCTCCTTGAAGATGCCTTTAGACTGAATGTCATGGAGTGTTTTATCTACGTGTTGTTATATATACCTTATGGTATCAGGTTTGATATAAGGTCTTTAATCCATGTACTTTCGTACATGATGTTAACTGGGGATCTATGTTTGCTTCTTTGCAAGTGGCTGACCAGTTTTGCCAGCACCACTTGTTAAAGAGGTTTTCCCTGCTCCACTTAGGATTTCTTGCTCCCTTGTCAAAAATTAGGTGATTGTATATCTGGGGAACATTGTCTGAGAACTCAAGCCTATTATACTGATCTGAAGGTCTGTCTTTATTCCAATACCATGCTGTTTTGAAAACAATTGCTTTGTAGTACAGTTTAAAGTTGGGGAAAGTAATGCCTCCCATTTTCCTTTTCCATAGGAGTGCTTTAGCTATTCGAGGGTGTATTGTTCCAGATGAACTTCATAAGTGTTTGATCCACTTCTTTGAAGAATAACATGGGTATCTTTAGAGGGACCACATTAAATCTGTATAATTCTTTGGGTAGTATTGCCATTTTAATGATGTTAATCCTGCCAATCCATGATCACGGTATGTGTTTCCATTTCCATATGTCCTCTCTTCTTTCTTGGAGTAGGGCTTTATAGTTTTCTTTGTATAGGTCCTTCACATCTTTGGTCAAGTTGACTCCAAGATATTTGAGTTTGTGTGGCACTAATGTGGATGGGATTGCCTTCTTGAAGTCCATCTTTTCCCTATCATCATTAGTGTATAAAAAGGCCATTAATTTCTGTGTGTTAATTTTGTAGCCTGCCACATTGCTATATGAGTCTATTGTTTCTAGATGCTTTTTGGTAGAGTCTTTAGGGTTTTCTAAGTAGAGTATCATGGCATCTGCAAACAGTGAGAGCTTGACTTCTTCCTTTCATATCTGGATTCTCTTGATATTTTTTTCTTGCCTGATCGCTATATCAAGCACTTCCAGTACTATGTTGAAGAGGAGTGGTGAGAGCGGACAGCCTTGTCTTGTACCAGAATTTAGAGAAAAGGCTATTAGTTTTTCTCGATTGAGGATAATATTTGCCATTGGCTTGTGGTAGATGGCTTTAACTAGATTGAGAAAGGTTCCTTCCATTCCCATCTTGCTGAGAGTTTTGATCAAGAATGGGTGTTGGACCTTATCAAATGCTTTCTCTGCGTCTATTGATATGATTATGTGCTTTTTATTTTTCTTCTTTTTGATGTTGTGTATGATGTTGATAGATTTATGGATGTTAAACCATCCTTGCATTCCTGAGATGAAACCTACTTGGTTGTGATGTATGATCTTCTTGATGATGCATTGGATCCTATTTGCCAGGATTTTGTTGAGAATCTTTGCATCTGCATTCATCAGGGATATTGGTCTGTAATTTTCCTTTTTGGCAGCAACTCTGTCTGGTTTTGGTATCAAGGTGATGTTGGCTTCATAAAACCTATTTGGGAGTGTTCCCATTTTTTCAATTTCATGGAAAAGTCTGATTAGGATCGGTAGTAGCTCCTCTTGAAATTTTTGAAAGAATTTATTAGTGAATCCGTCTGGGCCTGGGCTTTTCTTTTTGGGCAGATGGTTGATTACAGTTTCAATGTCCTCAATAGTGATGGGGGTGTTACATCCTCCCTAGTTAACTGTGGAAATTATAAGTGTCCAAGAATTTTTCCATTTTTTATAGGTTCTCATGTTTAGTAGCAAAAAGTTTCTCAAAGTAGTCTCTGATTACCCTTTGGATCTCTGTGATATCTGTCGTGATCTCCCCCGTTTTCATTTCTAATAGGGTTATCAGGTTTCTCTCTCTCTTTCTTTGTGAGTTTTGCCAATGGTCTATCAATCTTGTTTATTTTTTCAAAGAACCAACTTCTGCTTTTGTTGATCTTTTGGATTTTTTGGTTTTCTGCTTCACTGACTTATGCTTTCAGCTTTGTTATTTTCTTCTGTCTCGCTATTTTTGGTTCCTTTTGTTGGTCATTTTCTAATTTTATGATATGCTTTACTAAGTTTTTTAGGTATGCCCCTTCTTTCTTCCTGATGTGTGCTTGTCAAGCTATAAATTTTCCTCTCAGGACCGCTTTTGCTATGTCCCATACATTCTGGCAGTTTGTGTCTTCAATATCATTTGTCTCCAGGAAAGTTTTGATTTTCTCTTTGATTTCATCTTGGACCCACTGGTTATTCAGGTTTAATTTCCAATTATTAAATTCCAATTATTAAAGTTTTTCTTCTGTGTGCCTTTGTAGTTCACATCTAATTTCAGAGCCTTGTGGTCAGCAAAGGTAGCCTGTAAGATTTTTATCCTCTTGATTTTATGAAGGTATGTTTTATGTGTCAGCATGTAGTCTATCCTGGAGAATGACCCATGTACATTGGAGAAGTATATGTATCTAGGATTTTCTGGGTGGCGTGTCCTATATATATCTACTAGTCCTCTTTCTTCCATTACTCTTTTCAGGGTTAGTATATTTTTGTTGGGTTTCAGTCCGGTTGACCTATCAAATGTTGACAGGCCCATGTTGAGGTCTCCCACAATTATTGTGTATTATTGATGTCTTTTTCAGATTTATCAGTACTTGTATTAGATAATTTGCTGGTCTCTCATTGGGTGCATATATGTTTAATAGTCTGATTTCTTCCTGTTGCACATATACCTTGATTATAGATAGTTTCCATCTTTGTCTCTTACCACTTTTCTGAGTATAAAGTTGTTGTCATCAGATATTAATATGGCCACCCCAGCTTTTTTAAGTGTGTTGTTTAATTGGATGATTTTCCTCCAGCCTTTGATTTTGAAACTATGATTGTTCTGGATATTCAGGTGTGTTTTTTGTAGGCAGAAGAAGGTTGGATTCATCTTTTTGACCCATTTTGCCACTCTGTGTCTTTTAATTGGTGAATTTAATCCATTGACATTGAGAGAGATGATTGTCATAGGATTTAATGTCATCTTTGCAGATAAGTTTGCTGTGTTTTTTGGTCTCTCTTGTCTTAAAGTAGACCTGTCAGTTTTTCCTTTAAGGCTGGTTTTTCATCTGTGAAGTTTCTGAGCTGTTGTTTATCTATGAAGCTATGTATCCTTCCTTCAAACTGAACATGAGTTGGGCTGGGTGCAGTATTCTCTGTGAGGCATTCATTTCATTCAGTCTTTCACTATATCTCACCACTGTCTTCTGGCCTTGAGAGTTTCTTGTGACATGTCTGCAGTAAGTCTTAAGGATAGTCCTTTGAATGTAATTTCCCTTTTTGATCTTGCTGCTTTCAGTATTTTATCTCTATCTGTGGGATTTGTCATTGTAACGAGGATGTGTCGGGGTGTTTTTCTTCAGGTCTCTTTTAGCTGGTACTCTTCTGGCATGCAAGATTTGATTGCATGTAGTCTTTAACTCTGGGAGTATTTCTTTGATGATGTCTTTGACAGTTGATTCTTCCTGGGTATCTTCTACCTGGGCCTCTGGAACTCCAATGATTCTTACGTTGTTTCTGTTGAGTTTATTAAAGATTTCTGTTTTCATCTGTTCACATTCCTTGAGTATTTTTCCATTGCCTGATCATTTCTCTTAAGCTTCTTTTCCAATTTCTTCTGTGTGTTGAGTTTTTCTTCATCTCTTCTTCTAGCACGCCGATTCTGTCCTCAGCTGCTGATACCCTGCTGTAGAGAACAATCCACTGAGATTTTCAGTTCAGCTACCATGTTTTTCAGATCTGTTATTTCAATTTGGAGTTTTCCTATTTCTGTCTTTGTGTTCTGTTCAGATCGATCTATGCTTTCTTTGAATTCTACAAACATCTTCCATATTTCTATTCTAAATTCTTTGTCCGTGAGGTTAATCAGATAGTTGGAATTCTTTAGGTCATCCAAGCTATCTTCATTCTCTGTGCATGGTGTTTGCCTGCGAGGTTTCCCCAATGTCACGCTTGTAGTTTGAGTTTTTCTGCATGTTGTGGTGGTGTTTCACTGATTAGAAAGAGTGCCTGGGCTCTCCTGCGGCCTCTAGATGACAGTTTTTTTTTTTTTTTTTGGGTGCGCTTTCTAGGCCTCTGAGGAGAGCTTCAGGTATTCATGAAAGACAGACAGGCAGAGCAAAGTTTCCCTTGAAGTCCTCAGAGTCCTCAAAGGCACAGCAGGGCAGAGCCTCCACAGGCCAGAGGGCTCAGCTTTTTGCCTGGCAGCCCCCAGCCAGACTTTACTCACTCAGTTGCTGGGCAGCTTCAGAATGCAGTTTTTTGGTGGTGCGCTCCCTAGGCTCTGAGGAGATCTTCAGGTATTCATGAAAGTCAGACAGGCAGAGCAAATGTTTTATTATTTGATTTTTATTATAAGGACTTTAAAGAGGAAATGTTGAGGATGTTTGAGGAACTCAATGAAACCATGGAATGGATAGTGAGTAAAACACTAATGGATTTGAATACAGAAATGAAAGTACTTCAATCTGAAATGACAAAACTGAAAAACTTGATAGGTGAAATGAAAAATCACTGGCTACACCCAAGCAAAGAAACTGTTGCCGAGAAGAGAATCAGTGAACTTGAAGATGAGACACATAAAATCTCACAACAGCAGAAAAATGACACCTATTTTATATACAGACATGCACACACACCACACTTATACACATAAACACAAAACAAAACTAAACTAAACTAATAATCATACTATGCAAGATATCTGTTTGTCTTCTATTATCTTCTATACTTTATCATTGATTTATTTCTTATTTTTATGAAAGTCTCTTTTTTTTTTGTCTCCCAATTCACAATACAGACTAGGCAAAGGGCCCGTGTTTAGGAGTATATGGGGTGCATTTACTGTACCTCCTCTTTCTATAAAGTCAGTGTAAAGAACTGTCTGTGATAAGAATTGGGTGGCCTTATCTATTCTTTTCTTTTCTTTTCACGTTTGTAATCACAGTGCAACATTCCCATGACCAATATCCCAAGTGTCCTTCCTCCCCACCCCACACCGGCCTGTACTATAGACAGACTTTCTACTTCCCTCATTCAGTCACAGTTTGTTATGATAGTTCTCAGTGTAATTATTTCTATGACTGCACTAAACGATCCCTGTAGTGAGCTTCATGTCAGGAGCTGGACCCTTCGGTCCTCCTCTATTTTGTCTCTGAGAATCATTACACAAATGTTTTTCATTTTTCTCAAAACCCATAGATGAAGGAGACCATTCTATGTTTATCTCTCTTTCTCTGACTTATTTCACTCAGCATAATAGATTCCACATACATCCATGTGTAGGAAAATTTTATGGCTTCATCTCTTCTGATGGCTGCATAAATATTCCATTGTGTATATGTACCATACTTTCTTTAACCATTCGTCTATTGAGGGGCATCTAGGCTGTTTCCAGTGTCTGGCTATCGTAAATAATGCTGCTATGAATATAGCTGTGAGAAAGGGATTTTTGTATTGTATTTTTGTGTTCCTAGAATATATCCCTAGGAGTGGTATAGCTGGCTCTCATGGGAGCTCAACTTCCAGCTTTTGGAGAGATTTCCATATCGCTTATTTTTATGAAATAAAACATGAAATTATGTTTCAGCAACATCTATGGTAAAGACTATAGTAGCTCCATATTGTATTTCATTGGCATTGTGTCAAATAATAGTGGACTATCCTAATGTGGATCTAGAATAGTCTCTAATTTTTTCTCATTACCTATTAATATATGTTTTTGCCAGTTGCTCACATTTTACTACTAAAACATTTTAGTTAGGTTTACATGCATCACCATCAGTTCTCTAATATTGATCTTCAATATTTTTAGACTTATCTATGTCTCTGTCTCTTCAAATAAATTTTAGAACCATCTTGTTAATCCATAAAGTCACCTTCCATATACTAGTTTAGAGAGTGCTAAAGGTACGAATTAAGTTAGGAATAAGTTACATCTTCACAATATTGAGTCTTTCTACTCACCAACATGTGACATCTTTTCATTTATTTAGTAATCATTTTTTTACCATTAATCATAGTTATATGGTTTTTCTCACACTGATACTATGTCTGTTTTAATATGTTTAAAGCTAAATATATTGGTTTTGAAGTATGGTTATGAATAACAGTGGGTTTAACGTGTGTGCTTGTTTTTGTTTATTCATGGAAAACTCACAATCAGTGCTAGGAGACCTATAGTGTTCTCATGGCAATTGTCAGACATTTGGGAAAATGGTTTAATGTGAGGACCTGGGAATATGTTGCTAGAAAGTCCTTGTAGTGTTGGAATTAACTGGCATCAACTTTCCTGGCATTACCTTGGAGCACCTAGGATCACACATGGCAATCCTTCGAGCCTTCAAAGCTATTTTTCACGAATTTCAGGAGACTATTTGAAGCCGAAGATTGAATCCAGGTTAGCTGCATGCTTGTCAGCCCACTAAGGCTGTAATTCAGCACAAGAGCACAAGAATGCCTTGGATCTTGTTGAGAAATGAATACTCTAGTCCCAAGGATGCTGGAGGCCTATAAGATCACTCTCTGTGCAATGCGGAGTCCTCCTGTGTTGCACTCCCATGATGGTTTAGGACTATATGATACCAAGAATGGAACTCTAACCAGTATACTCTCTCTCACATCTGATGATGACTTTTTAGAAACAATAATAGAGGAATGACAACATTGATAATCTGGAATTAATAAAAGTAAATATTTTGTTAAGAACAATCCCAGATTACAGAGGCAGGAGTAAGCCCTGAACACAACCCCACCCCATGTCTAGCCCCCCCCCCAAGAAAACAGAACTAGAAACAAGCAAAAGTTTAGTTCAGCAAAAAAAGTCAATGACAAGATATTAGGAAAATAAGTCCTATAAAATATATATACGAATAGGACATCAGTTAGACAACTATCAGCTAAAATATATCATGAACCATTAATAATTATAGTAAGAAATAGCTTGATTTTACAATGGCACAGTTTAGGGAGATAGGTGAAGGACTTGAGCAATGCAGTAGGCCTGGTTTTCATTTCTGGAATTGCTTGGTTCCTAATCACTATTAGGAAAAATTTCAGATCACTACACTGGAAGTATCCACTAAGCATTGTCATTAGCAGAATTATTATTAATTATTTTTTAAATAATTTTTAATAATTATTTTTAAGTGGGGCAGAGCAGTATATACTTCATGGAAAAATTTTTGCTTTGCTATATGAGACCCAGGATTTTCTCTTCAGTCTTTCAAAAATAAAATAATAAAATCACACACACCTTATTAATAGATATTCAATAGAAAAAAATCCTTAAGAATATATATTCCGGGGCCAGTGAGGTGGCGCTAGAGTTAAGGTGTCTGCCTTGCAAGCACTAGCCAAGGAAGGACCACGGTTTGATCCCTTGGCGTTCCATATGGTCCCCCAAGCCAGGATCAATTTCTGAGCACTTAGCCAGGAATAATCCCTGAGCATCAAACGGGTGGGGCCCCCCAAAAAAATTAAAAAAATATATTTCACATACTTTTCAAAGGACGTATAAATTAATGCAAAATTAGATAGCATGACACAATTATTAATATGACTAGAATCCAGATCACTGATATAACTAAGTTCTAAATGAAAATTTTACTTTCTTTGCTGGATATATTGAAAACCTGTAGTAACGTTGAAAGAAAGTTTGACTCCCAATACAATCCATTCATCTTGTTTTATTTGGGTTTATATTTTTAAAATAAATTAAATTTTTACATCTGCTCTAAAATATGCATACAGATATGTATATAAAAACATATTTTAGTATAGATAAAAGTTAAAAAAAACCCAAGCTGTTCTTGAGAAGGGAAGGGGCTAAATATAGTGCATCAACACAACAAAATATTATTCAAGATAGAAAGAAGTAAACATCAAATGATACAAAGAAATGGATAAAATTTAAATGAATATTATTGAAAAGAATTCAATCTTAGAAACATGTGACATACAACATTTTAGAAAAGAAAAACCTATGAAAAATTGAAGAGGTTTAATGGTTTATAGGAATTGGACAGGGAAGAATAAGCTCAATAAAAATCATTTTTAGGCTAAAAAATGATTTCATAGAATAGATTGCATAGTTGTTGCTACACACCAGGGTGCCTATGCCCACATTCAGAGAATACAACTCCCATATTGAACCCTAATATAAATAGCAACCTTAGTAATAATGATACGTTAGTGCAAGTTTATTGATTACATCTAATTTACCACTTTGGTGTGGTGTGTTATTAGTGCGTGAGGCAATAAATCTGTGCGGCAAGAGGAATAATAAAGCCTTTGCATTTTTTTCTCTTAATTCTGCTATAAGCCTAACGTTAATATGGCAATAGTTTATCAAACTAAACAGCCATCTGTTAGAAATATATGTATTTAATTAACTAATAAAAACTACATATTATTTATTTGTATTTAAAACTGTTTTTTACAAGCAAAAGTACTTTTAAAATGTGCTATTTTAGTGTATTTCATGCAAAATATTTATATTATTTATCTGAACATTTATAAGAAAAGTATTTTTGTCACCTGTTCATATATGTTAATCAGTTTCTTAACTATATCTCTTTCAAATAATGGGTTGCTGGGTTTATTTCTCCCCTCAAATAGTACACATTTTATTATTAGCTTACATTTTTAAATAAAATTGTTTGCAATCTCATCCACAGTGTCATATTATAGTTAAAATTGTTGCTAGCATCTATGAATTCTGTTATCTCTATTTTTTACTTTGGTTGTATAGTAAACATATTTTAAGTTGTTGCTAACATCTACAAATTCTAATTTCTCTACTTTTTATTTTGGTTAATAAAAAACAACATTGTGGATGTGAGATAACTCTAAGCTAAGGGCAAATTCTGCTAATGGAGTAATTCCCCATATTGTATATTAAAATGAATGAGTATTTCGACTCAAATGATTTCATGGCTTTTGCCTCCACCCTCCATTGATAGAATCTTACTGTGATAAGTAATTTTACAAGACAAAACTTGTCAAAGATATTGCTTTACATGCGATTCCTTTAATTTTTTACTAAATCAGATTGCTTCAAGATTGAGGACTTTCTCAGTGTCCTTGCATTACAATTCAGATTGTATATTCTATTTCCAAAATGTTAGAAATTTGAAGACTTTCTGTCACTCCTCTCATTCAGTATGTTGTTAAAGATTTTGATCAGCATGTAGCCAAATCTTAGAATATTTATGAAAATCAAACAGCTCATTAGCATGTTAAAAAGATATATGAAACAAATCCTTGTAAAGAGCAAACTTTTATAAGCACCTTATTCATGGTGAGTAGTAAAAATAAATTGGAATTGCCAGCATAATAATTTTTAATCTTCTTGATTGGATGTAATTATTAAATTTTTATAAAGGACATCAACAGCAATTCCATTCATTGTTCTGCTCCATTGAATTAGTAAAAGCGTGTTTTGCACCAAATGATTATACTTGTTTGCAGAATAAAAGGAACAAAACAATGCACTTAGATAATTCCACATGAAAAAAAATTCTGAGGTAAGGTGTTGGTCAGAGAGGGAAGACCCTTGAAGAAGAGCAAGGATAGTGGTAGTCAGATCCAATTGCTCTGGAAGAGAGTTTGGCGTAGCATCATTGCAAGTATAAACCAACTGCAATTGTTCTATTCCTTTAAATTGCATAAAAACTTAGTTTTTTTTTGTGCTACTAAAACTTGCATTCAGTCTGTAACTACAAAACTTTTATTTTCTCGGTATGCAAATTTCGCCTAAATGTATGATGCCAACTCCCGAATTGTTATATGTTTCACTTTGACTATAATAAACTTTCCAAGGTTTACTTTCTTTAATAATATTATTTGTGGTGCTATGTAATTACTTGGTCTGTAAGGACACAAATTTTTCACATAGGGGAATTTATTAGGATTTTTGTGTAATCTTTAATTTTTTGTCTTTTTTCATTGTTCTTCATCTCATATCACATTTCACATAGAAAAAAGGATTTCAGGGATTCTTTCATACTTTCTCCATGCTTAAATATCATGTTACCAATAGGTACGCTTTTTTGTTTGTTTGGGGGAGCCACACTTGGCAGTCTCAGGGTTGATTCCTGGTTTCAGGAGACTCTATGGTACCTGAGAATTGAACTTGGGTTAGTCTTAAGCACCATACTCCTGTACAAGTGCTCCAACTCATATATGTATGCGAATTAATGTATATAATAGAAATAAGTATATTATGTTATGCTTGTTATTTATGCATATTACATATGCATAATAGAATGGGTTTTTGGTTACTTTTACCTTTAAAATGGATCCTTTTCACCCACATTATTTTTCTTATTGCATAGATTTTTTTTAAGAGTTCGTAGTGTTCTAATCAATAATGCCTCATGGGATACTCTTTGTCTGAGTGTATAATTCTAATTCATTATTTTTAATAGCTGTGAAATAGCCTCTTGGTGTAAATGTACTATAATTTATATCACTATTTACCTGATTTGTTTGTCACTTTGTTGCTATGTTCTGCCTTTATGAATAATTCTGCAATAAACACCTGTTTCCATATATCGATGCCCCAAATCTTTGTTTTGAAGAATAAACCTCAGGTTTTAAATTTTGGGTTAAAGGATAAGCATATTTCAGAATTTAGTGGATATTGTTATTTATTTTCAAGAGACTAGCAATATATTGCATTAGTCACATAATTATCTATTGAGTACAAACTGATATTTCATTATTTTGGTATCTTTATAATTGCAATTTTGTTGAGTCTGGACATACTTGATAAGCACTTACACTTACTTTATGAGTTATATTTATGTAGATGAAATTTTATATTGAATGCTTTATTGCATACTTTGAAATAAATATTAACCATTTGCAATTTGTTTTTCAATTCATTGTCTGACATATATAAACTGGTCATTAAATTCATCTTCTTACAAAGATTTTTAATGATTTTTAAAAGTACATGTGAATGTTGTCCAGATGGTATTACAAAATGAATATTTTAAACATTATATGACTTTATGTAAGGAGCTAACATTTTTTCTTCTATCATTTTCCAGCACTATTTATTAAATGATTCATCATTTTATCAGTGAATTGACTAGTGCAAGTATTGTCTGTTAAGTTCCATAAATCAATCATATTCTAATCTACTGTACTACTTATTTGTGACTATGATAAAATCATTGCTTTGGTAACCTTTACTGAGATTTTTCCTACAGACTAAAGCACATCACTCTGATCTATTTTTATTGTTCATATATGGCTTTACTCTCCCCCCTGTTTTTTTAAACATACATAGAATGTATTTTGAAATACATTTACATGTAAGAGGGTATAAAAAGCTTATTTACAATATAATATTACAATAATCATTTAAAGTTTATTTCTAAACCTTCCATTTCTTTTCTTAGTTAATTTTTTTCCCTAGCCCCTTATATAAATACCCCTTATATTCAATAATTGCTTACTATGGGTTTTTACTCACAGTTTTGGTATAATTGTTACAAGTATATTGGGCAGATATTTTATTTTTTTGGTTAAGGACAAATTGTTTTCCAAGAAAAAAGGGTTAATGTATGCACTGATTCCTGGTGAATTATAACCGTTTGTTCTTTATACTTGTATTTTATAATCATAGACTTGTTCAATTTTTAAACAATTTTGGTGTGACAAAAAAAAAGTTTATTGTACATGCACCCTTTTCCTGGTACAGTATAAATCTTCTTTTGTAGTAAAAAAGTAGAATAATGTCATTTCCTCCCTCCATTTTAGCTTCTTAAAAATTTGCAGTTTATCATTTTTTTAATGATTTGTGAGTGATATTGATACACTTACCAAGGTAAAATTGAATCATTTTTGAGATTATAATTCTCTCTGAATGTATAGCTTGATTTTTTTATTTTGTTTCATTTTTTTTTGGGGGGGACACACCTGGCAATGCTAAATGATTACTCCTAATGTTGTACTTAAGAATTACTTCTGGTGGGGCTCTGGGGACCACGTGGGATGAACCTGGGTAGGCACATGCAAGGCAATAAATCTATTGGTTGTACTACTGAGTTGGCCTCATTTTTTAACATTTCTTTCTAGTGCTATACTATGAAGGGATGTTCCTAATAGTAATGGTATTAGATTTATTTTTTTTTTATACTTCGTTCTTAGGAGTTTTCAAACAGATCTTCCTTTTTTTTTTTAAACGTAAAAACATTCGCTGCTTTTAAAAGTTTGATCGACTCAATTCTTATACTTAAATCTTTAAATGATCTGGAATTGATTTTCATTTAGGATTTAGGATTAGCATCTTTGTCATTGTTCTTTCCATGTGAGAAACATCGCTTCACAGAGAGATTGTTTATTAAAAGGACTCTAATTTTGCTGCTAATCTGCTTTGCCAGTTGTGTTACAGAGTAGGGAAGCATATATGTGTAGGTTTCTTTCTATTCTGTTTCTCTGGTGGATTTTTTCCATTTTCTCTCTATCCAATCTTAGACAAACCCAAAGGTGAACACATCCTTGAACTCTGATCTTAAAATTTAAATTATTGGGGAAAGAAGAGAATGGATGGGACAATCAAGGGGCTGCTGGAAGATGGTGAGATAACACCAATCTGAAGAGGTGGGGTTCAATGAAATTAATTTAGAGAAGTTTAAAATTTACTCCTGGGAGCCTGAGTTATAGGACAGCAGGTAGGGTGTTTGCCTTGCATGCAGCTGGCCTGGATTCAATCCCAGGCATCCCATATTGTCCCCTGAACATCATCAGGAATGACCCTTTAGTGTAGAGCAAGGAGAGTAACCAATGTGCACCGCTGGGTATGGCTTAAAAATAAATTAAAATTTTGTACTCTTAAAACACGAAGTCTATAAAACAAGTGTTTCTCAATTTAAAAAAAATAAAATAAATAAAATAAGTTAGGGAAGTCTTTTTATTTTCTTCCATTTTTATTAAGGCTTCATAATTTGTAGACTAGTAATAAGAGTTTTCTGTAATAATTTATTCCAATATCACAACCAGAATCAGTGACAGAGTGGCCTATTCTCACCCTTGGATCTATGGATTAGCTCTCAGGATTTACTTTTGGCCATTTGTCATTTCCTTACTTTATATTAATATTTCTTTATATTTCTTCATATTCCACATATTACAGAGATAAGTGTGCTTTTGTCCCATAAAGGCCCCCTTTTACTCATAGATCACCAGGAGTTTTTAATATGAATCATGACCAATTTTTATTAAATGTTATATGGTTTCCATTGAGATATATTTTTCTTATGTCAGTTAAAATAATTGAGTATATTTTAGATATTTTAATGTTAATGCTTCTGAGATATATTTTACAATTACAATGCATTGATTAAATAAAGTTTGCTTATACTGTATTTATAAGTTTTGCATGTTTTATATATGTGGTAGCCGATAATGTTAATATTGTCTATTTTCTGTGTTGTTTATTTTTGTAAGATTATACTATTCTCAAAAAATATTGAAATTGACTCCAACCAGTTTACTTTATTCTCCAAAAAGCCTTTGTAATATTGGTATTATTGATATTTTTAGATATTTTAGATATTTATAGCACTAATCAATAAAAATAGGCAATTGATCTATCGTTTTGCCTGTTGAACAGCATTTAAACATTTGTTTCATGCTTCCTTAATGTGTTTCATACAGTCTCAATAATGTGTATGAATATAATCAAAACTATATTTTTGAAGGTCTGATTGATGCAAATGAACTTGCTTACTGGGGTATTGTTTCTTTATGCTGATTGTCTCTTATTTTATTAATTATTTTTGATCGTGCTCGCTTCGGCAGCACATATACTAAAATTGGAACGATACAGAGAAGATTAGCATGGCCCCTGCGCAAGGATGACATGCAAATTCGTGAAGCGTTCCATATTTTTAAAAACAAATAAATAATTTTTGATCGAATAGTTATGTCTATTTTTCTAAACATGATTGCCTATGACTTCCTCCCTTCCCTCTTTCATATGCAGACAGATTCATATTTGTTTTTATTTCTACATTCTCATTTTTTTAGTTTTTTTATATTTATATGTTTAAGATAATAAATATTGGCCTACTTTTCATATAAAAACTTTAAATGTATTCACTTCTATTATCACTTAGCAGCATGAAAAGGTTCAGACAAATAGATTTTTCAGATCTAAACATTTTTAATATTCATCATAATTTATTCTTTAGCAGATAATTTATAATATCATTTAAAATTTCTAGTATATATGCATATATGTGTCTGTGTATGATCTATTTTTATACTTGCTCACTGACCACTTAGTTCTATTTAACTTTTCTTTTTTTTTCTTTTTCTTTCTTTTTTTTTTTTTTGGTTTTTGGGTTACACCGGCATTGCTCAGGGTTACTCCTGGCTCTATACTCAAAAATCGCTCCTGGTAGGCTCGGGGGACCATATGGACGTCGGGATTTGAACTGATGACCTTTTGCATGAAAGGCAAACGCCTTACCCTCCATGCTATCTCTCTGGCTCCTTAACTTTTCTTTTTTAAAATTTACATTATAACTACATTACACTCATTCAAAATATAACAATAGTGTTAACTTGTTAACTTGTTTTAAGTTAACTTAACTGTGTTCAGTATTGTGTGACAGCTATTTAAAAATATAGAAAATAAACCATTATTTAAATTGTTTAGAAAAAACAATGTTGAGGTTTATGCTCTACTAATTTAACATATGATTTTATTTAAGTCATTTAAATTTTTTTCCAATTACTAGGGCAAGTATTAAAATCTCTCACATAAAGGGGCTCTGTCATGATTTCCTTTTGGGATATTACAATTTTTTACTATAGAATTATTAACTATTATTAAATAATCATACATTTCAAACTATTATATTTAAAAATTTATTATATTTTTAAACTATTATATTTTAAACTGAATGCTTCCCCTATAGAATGATTATTTTCACTATTTGTAAAGATCTTTTCTTTTAAATCTCTATATTCAGGCTTTGTAAAAACTGAACATGATTACTAGCTCTAAGACTATAATAATTTTCCTGAAATATTTCTAATTGTAGTTCTTTGATCCATAGATGCATTTGTGATTTAATAGTCACTAGAAATTTTACTGTTGAATTTCATTCTTTTAAACTTATATATATTAAATGCAGAAGTGATTTATTTGTAATGATTGTGATTAATGATAAGAATAAAATAGCACCTCTTGTGTATTCCTTTTATTCTAATTTTCATTATTTCATTTACACTATTTTTTAGAATGAGATAATTTTTCTTCTTTACTAGCTTAAAATTTTTATTACGTAAATTTAAATAACAATATACAAATAATAAATGTAACTTCTTTATTAAAATATTGATAAACTTAATTTTGTTCACAATCCTTTCCATTTACTGTTATGAGAAGAACTTAGAAATCAATATAAGGTTTATATTTTTGTTTGTTTATTGGTGGTTATCCTCAGCTTTTTTTCCATGTTCAATACTGGGAGAAAACTCGTAGTGGTGCTTGGGGAAACCTATGTGTTGCCAGGGAGAAAATTCAAGTCAGCCATATGCAAGGTAAATGTCTTACCCCTCTGTATCATATCTCTGTTCCAAAGTGTATATCTTTCAACCTCGTGAGACCTTTATAAATAATTTCCCAAATGTATTCACTTTATCCGTTAATAAATGTGCCCTTTGGGGCCATTGCTTAAAGCAGATTATATGCTTAACCTCAAAATAGCACAATCCAGTTCTTTTCCCTTTGCTGAAATCAGAAATTTTCTTACAATTCTGCAATTAACTTCCCAGTGTCTGACAGGTAGATGATTTCAGCAGAAAAATGGTCAAGATTGCTTTTATTTCTCCCATTAGATTCATATTTTCATAGTCTTGCATCTACTTATTATTATCCTCTGCTTTTTTAAGTACATCAAGAAAAAATAGCATATTCAGATTTAATCAGGTGAACTAAATTTTGGAGGGCGATTCCTGTGACTATTTGACCTTGTAACACTGACAAAATCTGCCTTTTATACCTCTTTACATTTTTTTACATGGACTAAAGATCACCATATTTAATTCTGAAATGAAATGCAATTAGATAAAGCAAATGAACTTTCCAGGTTATGATCAATGGCCAATACATTATTAAGTTTGGAAGGAAGTGACAACTTTATAATATTAAGTTTCCCCAGTTTCCTAAATCCATGTCAAGAGTGGAGAGACGTTGACAATTGATTGAATATTAAGCTACGAGTAATGTGTAAATTAATAAACACTTTAATGAATTCATCTACACTAAATCCCTGAACTGTGACATTCCTTCCTTGCTGGAAAATATAAGATCCTTCACAAACAATCACAAGGCAATGAAATTATACTTTCAATCACTAGGATCATAATTAAGAGTTAGAATCCTGTGTTTGCCCCACAGCCTTCTCCCCATGTTTATAGAGATTCTTTCTTAATCAGACCTGGGCCGTAAGAGTTTCACCTCTATCAACTGGTTTGCATTTCTGGATAGCCATTGAGGTCTCTGCTCCTGTTGTGAATCAATTTCCCTGGAGAAATCCTTCCTGGGGGTTTCTTATTGGGTTCATTTGATTTATAATCTATGCTTAGGTCTATATTTCAGGGAATCTTTCTCAGTAGCAACATAAAATATAAAATATGGCCTGATCCATCTTGAGTTTTAGTTCTACTTCCACTGTTGCAAGAGGCATTGTCGTAGTTGATTCTTTTTCTTTCTTTGCATTTTACCTCTCTGCAAGATAAAGGATTTAAATACTAGAAGCTCTTAATTATGAGATCTAATGACTGTGGTGTTATGCATTATATATATTATAAGGAGTTATATTCCTGACACAAGTGATGCTAGTCTTTACTATTTGTTTTTTTGTTGGTTTGTTTGTTAGTTTTTTACTCTTTGTTTTGAACTTAGGAATTATTCCTGGCAGTGATGGAGAACCATATGTAGTGGTGGAGATCGATTCCAGGATTGTCCATGTGCAAGGCGAACATCCTACGCACTGTACTATAAGAGTTGTCTTTTTAATAAAATAGAAGTATTATATTATCCACTAACAATGGATTTGGGGCATCAGGTCTTAGCAAAGAGAAATTAATTCATAAGCATCATGATCATTTTCCTCTTCTGTTCTCATTTTGGTGGGCAGCAATATAAATTGATCAGAAGCTCCACCTTCAATAGATGTGTTCAGAAACATTTCATTTAGATTATTTGAGGGGTTGTCTTTAAACAGGGTTCAAACCTTGTGAGACAGGACAGTAAATGAACAATATGTCTTCCACATACAGTGTTTTTCATACCATAACACACACTTTTTCCTCCCTAAAATTGGGGGGAAACATCTGTGCGTTTTATGGAGTGAATACCACCTGGAGCGGAAGCCTGAGTGGAGGGGAGGAGAGCAGACACTAACCACTTGACATCCACAGTATGATGTCCCCTTTATTGCGCAGACAGACCATGTAGGACACACTATCAGGTTAACACACTTTCACTGTCACATGGGGAGCTTTCATTTAAGACTTTGGATCACTGCTGCGACTTATTTTTTATATTAACGAAAAGTATTTGAAAATGATATTTTATTTTCTTACATAAAAAAAAAACAAAAACGAGTTAGGTAAATGTGTTTAAGCAGCTGTGTACTGGCATATTGTAAATATACTTCAGCCTCACAGACTGGTTGTTCTCAGTTTGTCTCCTGGTGGCTTCTTGCATTGCACCATTTGCTTTGGAATATTTTTTTCTTGTTTTCCTCATCTAAAAACGATGTGCTTCTTATGGTCAGATGCATCTTACAGAACAAAAAATGCTGTAGCTAAAAACATCATTGCCCCAGGATGGTGAGATATTGCGAGATTACAATATTACAATATTGTAAGACCCAGAAAAAGTTAACAAACAGCTTATTGATACCAAAAGAAATGACTGGAACAGTCTTTCCATGGACATATACTAGTCTCCGATGATTCAGTGTTTATCATCTCTCTCTGCTCATGAGCTGGACTTCTGGTCCCGTATTTATTAGTGCAGCCTAACAGTTCTCAATTAGCCACCAATTAAAAATCTGAGTGAAAAATTCTTTTTTCACATCATTGTTTTTATAATGCTGATGTGTAGATAATAGATGGATGAACTCTTAAAATAGTTCATGCAAAATAATTAGATATATTGTCCTTGAAAGCCATAATCTAGATTATAGAATAACAGAATAGCAGTGCCTAATATAAGGAAGAAGGAAGTAGGCAAATTTCAATAGAATCCTGGTTCATCTCTTAAGTTCTCCACCTGTAAATAAAGACAAAGAGAGCAAATAAATTGCAATTTAGGAGAATAATAGGAGCAAATTATGGTCAGCAAACATGTGGAGTTAGGTCGGACCCTGAATAATTATTTAGTGATGTTGACTGATGAGTTAGTTTATGTGTCTGGCTATAGGGAGTATTTTGAAAGTGCTTGGTATCTTCTTATATAGAAAACTCTCACCATGTGGTGAACACAAGATTCAGCCAAGAACACCACATGTTACCTGGCAGGCCTGGTTTCCTCATGCATTTTTCGTTTACCTGTATCTTTTTCTTGATTTCTACAACTAATTTATTGCAGCTCTTTAAATAGGAGTTGTCCCTGCCTGCTGTGGGCAGGAATCTATGCTAATATCATAGTAAAGAAAGGAAGAGGAAAGGGTCAGAAGTGAGGAAAAGCTAAAATGAATAAATTCCCCCAAGGGGAGATGGGAATCTTTCCAAGCCAGTGAGTGCCTTGAAGGGGGGCTGGATGGAAGGCTGCAAAGGATTTTGTTCTGGGCAGAGGCAGAAGCAATGTTCTCAGGGGATTCGGCAAAGCTTCTCTTTTGCTTTTATTGGAACTCTGTGCTCAGGCCATAAACCCTCCAAATGAGTTGAGATCATTAGGGAAGCTCCACTGATCACTGGTGAAAAAATATAACAATTAAAACTCGAAGCCTCTGAGTGAAAAAAAAAAACTTGGGGAGAGACACGGGGGAAAAGAAGGGAACAGGGATAGCTCTTAATACTTAATGACAAATACCAATAATGGCTGAGAGTAAGAGACTAATTAAACTTTTCTAAAAAGGGAGATTGGAAGAGATAGGAAAAGGAACTCATCCGTAATATTTTGCCTGCCTGGAATGGAGAAGAAGTGCTGTGGTCTTAGGAAGGCAAAAATAATAATAATAAAAAAAGTCTGGCACTTAGAGTCAATGCCTGATGTTGTGGACAGATACTGCCATGGTCAGCAACTTATCTCTGTGTGCCTTACTTTCTCATCTGAAAAATGGTACCTGTCTTGTTGCTTCTAGAAAGAGAGAGCTATGTTACACTACATGACAAGAAACAGCTGCTGTTTTTTCTTCCATGTCCACTCTATGTCTAAGAATTGCTATGGCCTCCAAATCTTTTTTTGACAACTTCATGTTTCTACAAGAAAATAAAATGTGTTGCTTTTTAACTATTACTTATTTTATAGAAAGAAAATTATGAGTCTTTCTATTTAAACTGTACTTTTAAAAGACTATTGTCCCAAACAGATCTATTCTTAATACCTAATAGTCTTGGATCTTTTCCCTCCCATTAGATATTTATTACTTTGGTTCCTCATTCACTGAATTTTTCCCAATGAGCTTTTTGATGGGAGATATGTAGGTCACACCAGCTAATTTTCAGGGGTGGGTTATGCTCAGGGGTTACTCCTGGGTTTCAACTCAAGAATTACTCTTGGCAGTGCTTGGGGATTAGGGGAGGCTTGTGAAATTTTGAGAATCAAACATGGGTCAATCACATGCAAGGCATATTCCCTATCCACTGTATCATCTTTCTGACCCAATAATGAACATATTTATTACCAGGTAATTTATTTCCTAAGAACACAATTTTATGTTCTAAAAGAATAAAAGGGTTGACAAATTGTAAAATTATAGTAACTGGTATAACGTGATAGAGAATGGGAAGAAAGTTGGCAATTAAATGTATTTCAATATGTGACTGATTGTAAAATTCTATAAGTGGAGAGAAAACAAAATTAAAGAGACTACTATGTGTCAACTGCTCTGAACTTTCAGTTATGCAGAGAAAACACATAACTTACCAGACAATAGTAATGTGGGCATGAAATTTTCCTGCAGAGCTGTGCTTTGTGTCCTTTCCTACCCTTTAGACCCATCTTCAGTTTTTATGGCCCCCAGGTTCAGGAAGTTTTCAGAATAAAAAAGTCAAGTGTCATCCTAAAAATTCATCCCTTGGCTTGAAAACTTATCTTTATTACAGTACTGCACCATTGTATAACTACATATTTTACAGTGTGGATTAAAATCAAGAAATACAACATCTCTCATAATCTTTTTGTGTGTTTGTGAAATGAATTAGATTTTTTTTTTGATGAAACTTGCTTAGAAAGGTATGGGAGCATAGAAAAGGGAACAATGTGTTCAAGAGAGAGAACACAAGCTTCTGCAGACTTGGAAAGAAAGTTCTCCCATTATCTTTTATACTCAGAATTGTTTTAGATTTTCTGGGAGTTTTTTTTTTATTTCCAGAAAGTTTTATAGTTTCATAAAATGTAAGAAAAAGATGTAAGAGAAAGTAAAAAAAAGAGGTCTGGAATGAGAAAAAAAAAAAAGATATCCAGGGCTGAAGACTTAGCACAGCAGGTAGGGCGTTTACCTTGTCCGTGACAGAATCAAGTTCAATCCTTGACATCCTACATGGTTCTCTGAGCCTGACAGGAGAACCCTTTGAGCTTTGTCAAGTGTGGCCCCCAAACCAAAAAGCAATAAAAAAGGAAAGGAAGTCATGAGGTAACCTACAGGCAATATTCAGGGGCTTAGGGGCCCTCTATGGTAAAGCAAATGATCTGAATAAATCTAAATAAGTAGATCCAATACTACTGTAAGCATGGGGCCCAAATTACAGCTAAAGTTAAAATGTAACTGCCAAGTGATAAGGATATAAAGACCACCCATGAAATGGGAGAAACTACTTTCCTAATACTCATCAAATAAGGGGTTAATATTTAAGATATACAAGGTACTGAAGGAACTTAACAAGTAAAAATTTCTCAATTTACCTCAATTTATCTGGGGGCCGCAGGAGGCAAAGTTGGGGTGAGGCAGGGCCACATAAGGGATTTCGCTTACTGAATATTCGCAATAAAAAGTCATATTAGTAAGGAAAAAATCGCAAAACATTGCATTAAACATTTGCATACCCCGAACGGAACTGCTCGGGGTATGCGAATGTTTAATGCGATATTTTTCTTACTAATGCGATTTTTATTGCGATTATTCGGTAAGCGAATAATCGTGAATACTGCGATATTTGAAGGCCAGCCACGGGCCACAAAATGTTGTAAGGAGGGCCGCAAATGGCCTGCGGGCCGCGAGTTTGAGACCCCTGAGTTATAGTGTTGAAGATATTATGAGGCAAACAGTGGGGAGGTAAGGATACATGTTACTTGGATTAGAACTGGGGACATTGTATGCTAGAAACACATTTTAAATGTAAATGTGTATATGTATATATATTAAAATGTACATAGAAGTCTGAAAAAAAAAGAAACACATTTTAAATAACTATGTATGTCAAAAATATAAATCCAATTTAAAAAAATTACTAGTGTCTATCTAAGTCCTGGAAAAATGTCTTTGGTGATTTGATGAAAATTGCATTTGTATAATTGTTTGGGTAAAATGGATTTTTCTGTTGTTGCTGCTGCTTGATTTTGTTTATTTGTTTGTTTGTTTTAGCCACAACTGAACAAGGCAATATTCAGGACTTATTCCTGGCACTTCTCTCAGGAATCACTCCCAGTGGTCAAAAGGAACCATTTGGGATGTCAGAGATCAAACCAGGGTTGGCTGTATGCAAGGTGAACACTTTACTCCACTCTACTGTAGTTCCAGCTCCAAGATACAACATTATAGCAATGTTAATTCTTCCAAACTCTGAGTATGGAATATTTCTACTTCTTAGTATTCTATTTCTTTCAGTAGTGACTTTTAATTTTCTCTGTATAATGTTTTCATTTTTTAGGTTGATTCCTAGGTATTTGATAGTTTGGTCTATTATTTATAACCTAGTTTGTTTTATTTATTTCTATTCTAGTTGTATCTTTATTTATTGAAATGTAATCAATTGTGTATATTGACTTTGTAAGCCACTTGTTTTTATATTATTTTAATGTTTCTCTGAGTTTTTGTATTTTCTATGTATGTTACCGTACAGTTGACTGTCAATAATAGTTTAAGTTCTTTTCTAAATTTAAATTACTTGATTTTATTTTATTGCCTGATTGCTCTGGCACAAACTTTTGAAATAAAAGTGAGTAATAGTAAAGAATGTGAACATTTCTTTCTTATTTTTGATCTGATGAGAAGGATTTTATCTTTACTCAATTGTGTTGGCTGTGGGTTTGCTCTATATACAGTTTACTATCTTGAAGTGTACCTTTTATTCCCATTTTGTTGAGAGATTTTTTAACACGAATGAATGTTGCATCTCGTTCAGAGCTTTCTCCACACCAATTATATGATAATATAAATTTATTCTTTTATTTTGTTGACATTGTATATTATATTAATTTGTAGAGGACCATTCTTGCTTGTGCTGTGTAAAATTTTGTTTTATATTGGATTCAGTTTGCTAACATTTTGTTGAGGACTTTGAGATTAATGCTTATTAGAGATCTTTTTTTATCTATTTGCTAATGTTATAGTTTCTTCATACTTTTATTTTATAGTTGACCTTCAAATAATTGTGGACCAAGTTGGTTCGAACTTCGGATAGTTTTAAGAGAAAAACTTCATCAAGATATTTGGGTCCTTATGTTGAAAAGATCTAATTGAAAACTACAGATATCTTCTCCAATGTCTTGATGGCAGCTCTTTTTCTATACACATGCCTGTTCTAAAACTCAAATTCTGCAATCTGGTTGTAATATCAGTGTGTTGTGCTATCAGTATGCTATCACTCCTCTGTATTTTCTTTATTTATTTTTATTGGTTTTGAGGCCACAGCTGATGGATCTCAGGGATTACTCCTGGATCTTCACTCAGAAATCACTCCTGGCTGGCTCATGGGACCATATTGGATACAGGGAATCTAACCGGTCTGTCCCAGGTCAACCATGTCCAAGGCAAATACCTTACCACTGTGTAATCTCTCCAGCCACCAAAGTGCTCTATTTTTTAAGAGAACTCATCCTGGAGCATATTCCCAAATATCTTTTTACTTCCTGTCTCATAGTGAGTCTCCTTTCCATAGCTACTTATATTGTGTCCAGTACATCTATCGGAAGAAATCCATGTCATGAAGAATAAAATGAGGTAATATTTACTTCTGAGTGACAGTTAGTGATAGCTACCTGGGAGTATAGAAAGAGTAACAGCAGAAGTTGACTAAAAATCCTTGACACAGGCTATGTGTTCAAGTGAAACATTTGCTAACTTTTAAATATTGAATACATTTATTAACCTTTTGCAGCATTAGTTTTCTCATCTACATAATAGGAATGATGTGAGAATAAATAGGAAATATTGTGGTAGAAAATCATGGTGGATATAAATTTGGTGATGCTGACAAAGCTGAGCCCTGACAGAAACTTATTAAATTAACATTTAATAAGTTATTCGTATTTGTTTAATAAACAGTAGCTTTCAAAGGAAAGGAAACCCATCTGGTTCTCTGTGGCAAAAAGCCCTGTATTACAGGCTAAGTGATAACTACCAATAATTGTGTGTGTGTGGGGAAGCCTAGGGTTAAATGTTCAGGGAAGGTGATTTTGTAATGAAAGGGATCTTAGA
Source organism: Suncus etruscus (assembly GCF_024139225.1). Lineage (NCBI taxonomy): Eukaryota > Metazoa > Chordata > Mammalia > Eulipotyphla > Soricidae > Suncus > Suncus etruscus. The sequence goes on from NC_064852.1 coordinate 4,784,033, forward strand.
TGGTTTCCACTATTCCCCAAGTCATGCTCAAACAACTTTTTTCTTCTCTCTAAAAACCAAAGAACACTCCAAGAGAAATTTCATCCATCTGCTTCCATTTTGCGTATTTATTATTAAATCATCCAAATATTATTGGATCAAACTATGTGATGCCCAAAGAGAAATATGAAAAAAATCACAACATGATTTCATAAAAAGCTTTCTTCTGCCAGACAAGAAGCTGCATGTTGGTAAACAGACTTGTCAACCAAAATGAAGTGACAAATATTATCATTCTGATTTCTTTCCACTACTGTAGAGTTATTTTTTACATATTTACAGCCTTCCTTATTCCTTTTCTGGGTTGGTTTATTTGCTAGTTAAATTTTTAACCCCTATTTCATTTATCATGAGGGTGGGTAGAATTTTCTTTCCAGTTGTTCAAATATATATAATTTCTATGTGTACTTAATTTTTTATTTTAATAGGTATTAATAATAATTTTAATAATTTGATAATTAATAATTGTTTAATAATAATTTATTTCTGCATGTACTTAGGAAGTTAGGAAAATATAAGGAAAAGTTCTAGCCTATTTGACCATGAATAGTTGCATGTTCAAAAACCAACTAACAATTCAATCTCACCATATTTTATTAGTTCAGTAGAAACTGGACAGAAAAGGGAAGTCTCTCAATTAAAACACATATTTTTCTACATTCATATATATATATATATTGTTTTGAGTAGATTAGTCAGATTGTCAACTAACTCTACAATATAAGGCAGAAAATGATGAGGGTATGAGAGATCCAATTGTTCTATACAATTTCATAGAAGAAAGAAACTAATTTTGATGATGCTCATTAAATGGTCAAAGCAAAAGCCAAAAATGAGGGATTTCCTATAGAATAAGAAGATAGATTTTTACAAATGTAGAATAGTTTCTATTAAATTCATGTGAGCTATGAATTGTTAAAATAGTAAATTTAAAGAACAAGAAGCATAAAATGGCTAAATAACTAGAAAATGATAGAAAATAGTTCAAAAGAATAGAGGTTGCATTATTTTTGTTTGTTTTGCGTTTTTGTTCGTTTGTTTTGGGCCATACCCAGAGGCTCTCAAGGATTATTTCTAGTTCCGCGCCCAGAAATTGCTCCTGGCAAACTTGGAGGAATATGGGATGCTGGGAATCGAACCCGGGTCCATCTTGGGTAGGCCTCATGGAAGGCAAATAATGTCCTACAGCTGTGCTGTTGTTCCAGCCCTGTTTGCTGTTTTTGGTCACACCCAACATGACTCAGTGGATGCTCCTAGTTTGGGATTCACTCCTGGCAGTGATCATAGTGTCAGGAATCAGCCTGACAAAGTCTCTTGTATACCAAGTATGCCCAGGAGTTCTCTCAGCTATCTCTCTAACCTTCAAACCAACCTTTCCGAGACTGGAATGTCTCCCAGAATAAACCTGGGATTAAGTTAGAGACCAGATCAAAGTGTTTGTCTTGCCTGCAAGCAATTCCAATTTCATCTCATCACTGTGTATGGTGAGGAGTGTTCCACAGAGCCCTAACTAAACCCAGAGTCAGGTGTGGCTCAAAACAAAACGAACAAGTTATCCAGAACAGAGTGAGTGGCTAGCATTCTATTTATGTTGGTTCCACCAAGATCTTGTTCCAAATCAGACTTGCTTTTCAACAATAGTAGGAAACTTACCATATGATCAAATATTAGCATGCTTGGAATCCAGGTTAGCTGGAACAAACTGACATCCTCAGCTATAAATTTTGTTCATTAACTGAATTACAAAAATAGAGCATGAATGGTTTTCAATATTTAAGAAAAGTACCAATGTATACGTTTATGCATCAACACTTTATTGATTCCATGTTCTACATTCTAAACTAATTGAACAGTGGTTTGTGATGGTAAAATAGATCCAAACTCTGACATTTTATATCTGACCCAATAAGTGACACACAAAATTAATGACAATATATGTGATGGATGCATAGTTTCACAATTTAGATATTGAGGAATTAATTATAGATGAGACACACATAATCCTGATTGTTTAAAATCACATAATCTTGGTATTAAAATGTGTAGTTTATTTGAATTAAATTTCAATTTCTTTTATAATTCTCTTTATTAAATCACACACTATTTTCTGATCATTTAATAATCTTTCTTATACTAAAATTAGAAGTAATATTGTGTGAGCTAACTGATTAGGTAGATTTATTATTAAATTAATTTTACATGCTGTATTTTTACTTACCAAAGCTTCAATTTGCAGCAAGCATACAAGTTGATTATCTTTGATTTTTTATTTTGCCATCAGTTAAAATTCCCAAAGATTATCCAATCACACATAAAGTCATATTTGTATAAATTTTTATAATTATTTTTCAACTGTTTTTGGCAGGTGTTTCTACTTTTTTATGGGATTACATTTCTTCATTTTAGATATATTTTATCTCTCTGGGTTGTTCAAATCACTTTAAGTTCCAATTCTGTCATCATATATATTCCTATTGTCATGCCATCTACACATTTGCTTATCTTGAGCTCACACTTTTTATTTAAAGCATTGATAAACCTGTTGAACAGGACAAGATCAAAAGACAGAGTCTAAAGGCTGTTCCATATCCCTTTGCTCAAGATTGACATTTGATCCATTAATTAGAAATCCTGGAGACCTTCTTGCAGTCAGTTAGAAAACTAGTCCATCACTTCTCCATCAAACATCCTTTCCTACTCTTTTCTACAAAGACATCAGAGGCAGACTTGGTGAAATGGCTTGTGGAAAGTTAGATAAACTGTATTGACTTCCTTTCTCTGTACTACCTTCCTAGACTATAAATACTCCAGAGTGAAACAAGGTCAGTTTGATTTGACTTACTCTGAGAAAACTCACACCATAACTAAAGTGAAAGTGGCACTCTTTCTATATGATTAGAACTTCAAAATTTGGAGCGATAAAGGATTGAAGAGATTATCTTACACAGCCTCATTCTTCCACGAGTGAGTCTCAAGCTTGAAATAACTTTGCCCATGGTCACACTGATAGTCAGAGCTTGAAATGTAGTTATAACTTATATTCCCCTTTTCACAGTTAGTAGAAGTGGAATTGACTTTAGTAAAGCATTTCTCAAAATATAACCCATAGAATATTACTTTGAGATTGGAAAAAAAAGTGTTCAACTGTACTTATTAAAAATATAATACATTCCTTTGTTTGGGTAATTCACACTTTACTTAATAATTAAATAAATATTTATTTTCTTCTATATCAGTGACTATGATTCCATATATTTTCTTTTAGGCATAAAACAAACACTAATTACTCAAATATAAATATAGCTATGATTTGTATTAAGAGAAATGTATCAAGCTATTTAAGAGATGAAAAAATATAAGAAATAATAAATTCTTAAAAAGAGAGATGTAAGAATATGTAAGACATATCTTGATGGTTTTTATCTGTAGCCAACCCAGTTTAATTTCTGGCACCACCTAATTTCTCCCAAGAACTGTAATGAGTGATCCCTGAGTTTCAAGCAAGGTTCAAATCCTGAACAGTATCAGTTGTAACCCAGAACTCAATAAACCCAATATGCATACATTATACATATATACATATGTATATGCTTCTTTATATCTATATAGATTGGCATATTCAATAAAATGAAAGATTGATGGAGGCATTTTTAGTTCTGACCTCAGAAGAACACAGAAAACTAAAGAAGAGATTGATGGTAGTGTTAAAGAAAATGGCATGTTTGTGTATGTCAAGTCGCTGAATACATTGAGTAGAAGAATGACTTAACCTTATTAGCTTCTTAAATTTATTACTATTTTTTCTTATGGAAACAGAATTGAGATTGGAGAGGGTAGAAAATAAGTACACTTAGGAACATTTATGGAAATTTTGGATATAATTTTCAGAGAAAAGGTTTAAATATTGATAAAATTATTGATAATATTGTAAACAAAAAAGCAAGTAACTGCTCACTTTATCATCATGATCTCCCTGCCCCCACCCCTATTCAAAGTTCTTTGGACCACAGAATCATTTGGTAATACTGCAAAAGTTGTGAAGTGCATAAGAAGTGTTCTGGTTATTTATCTAGGTGAAATAACCTTACAGATCATTCTAAAATGATAGCAAAGCCTGTTATTTGCTAGATTTGGAGAATTTGGAAAATTTCTTCTCTAACAGGTATTTCATATTTGCATATGAGGCTAAGCACAGTGTTAACTGATTTACGGTCACTCAAATTGTTGACTCAGTCTTAGAAAAAATTTCAAACTCCAAATCCATTTCTGCATGCACACTAAACTCAACATACTATCTGCTTTCAGAATAGTATGCTATTTTTGTGTCAATGCTTCAAAAAACTAACTCTTACATAAAAAAATGCCTTATAGGTTATTAGACAACAATGAAATTCACAATTGGATACATTTTTATAGACTGATACCATCTGATATTTTTAAATAAGGACCAAAATATAAGAATAAAGGAACTCCAGTGTCAACATAAAATAATAATTCAAAACAACATAGTAGTTTGCCCTTTAATTGGCTTTGGAATCATTCAGATCCATAAGTCTGGGTTCCCAATACTTTAATGTTCACAAAGATAACCCAAGGGCTATTTTCAATGCAGATCCTCACTCAGTATGTGTAAGCACAACTTGAAATTCTTTACTTCTTTTAAGTTCTCAGTGATGCTTCTAGACCTTAGGTGAGATTTTGGGTAGAGAAGGTGTTAAACCTATTGAAATCTTTTATTTAAGAAAATCAGAATATCAGGTATTACAGCAGCTGATTAATGAAAAAATCCCTAATTCCAACAACCTTAACCAGTGTCCTAATTTATTATCTCTCAGAACAATAAATCTAGCACTAGGCTCATTCCAGTCATGTCTTTCCATTATCTCAATAATTCTATCAAAAATGCAGGCGCCATCAAACTCCCCATTCTGCTCTGCCTCCATCCTAAAGCTACTTACATTCATGATTGACACAACAATTTCAACATTCACTGCAGATATAAAAACATCCAGGGCAAAGTATTTCTCTTTTATAGTTTCCTTCTGAAGAACAAAGAAACCTTGACAAGAGTTCCCCAGAAGCTATCCTTCATATTTTATTAGTCAGGCCAGTACCACAGGCTCTTAAGTAATGGAGACTGTCAGTACTTTAGTTTATGCCCAAATCATCTCCAATTTGTTAGATAAAGCCCATACTCTTAAATTTCTCTGAGGCATTTGCATATCCAAATTTGAGGGCCTCCTCTTAAGTCTACTGGTTTTGTGCATGGGCCCAAGTGGAAATGCCAGAGAATTGAAGACAAGCACAATTGAAGGGTAGGACCTGAAGTTCAGCCCTCTGAATTCCTTAAGGGATGTTTTCTCAGTCTTCTAAGAAGTAGAACATCATCCCTTCAGATACAATAACTAACTCCTAAAGACACACAAAAAAGACTCCACCATTTCTTACCCCCAGGAAAATAATTGCTTTCCCTTCTCACTGCTTACAGACTGAGCAGCACACATCTTAGCATCTTGGTCCTCAAACTGTCCAAAATCTTGACTTGAGTTCTGTTCTTTTCTAAACTTGAGAACTTATACTATTTAATTTACATTGTATTATATGTCTTATGGTATGATGTCATTGAAAATAAATATATATGTGTATATGGAACATTGTATCTAAGGTCCCGTTCTGCCTTTCACCACATAGTTGACTGTTTTGTTTCCATTTATTTACATCCTTCTCTCCCTTGTTCTGTTTCCTAGCCACTAATTGGTATTTTGGTATTATGATCCCAAAGATCATCTTCATGCCATTCAATTTTTTTCTATTCCTTGCATTTGTCTTCCTTGCATTAATAAGTTAAAGCAAGTTGAAATGAAAAACAATTGCAATGTTGGGATTCTCCTGGCACCAAGTTGGCTAAAATGGTGCTTTAGAAAATTCACACTATATTCACCAATACCTATCACACTGGTGATTATCAGAAATAAAACTTTTTCCATATCTCCTCTGATTTATTGAATCAGAATCTCAGAGACTTGAGTCTTGCAAAATGTTTTTGCAAGCTTTTTAAATAATTTTTATTCCTACTATATTTTAATAACTCTAGTCTTCATTAATCATAATATGCTACATTTTGTAGGGATGAAGGCTTTTTTCTTTGTTGAATCGTCTAATCGTCTAATCTGAGTGATGAATTGATAGTTGAATAAATTATGGTTCTGTTAAGAAATTAGATAGGGTGTTGGGAGACAGTGGGTGTTTCATAATAACTAAACCTTTTTCGAGAGGCTTCTAAAGTCATACTCAGAAGAATAAAATTTACCCCTGGCAATTCTCAGCAATTGGCAATTCACAGCCAATGTAAAGTCCTGAGAATGCTTAGTTGCACTGTCCTCATGATACTAGAGATTGTGCTGGTAACCTCAGCAGTGTTGATGTTTTCAGAGCCATATCTGGGGGTCGTAGGGTCCTCCAAAGACACACCCTTATGCTTGAGGTACTATGTTGAGCTGGTGATCAACACAAGGTCAACAGCATGAAGGACATAATCTCTATACTCTATCTAACCCAGAGTAACCTTTATTTTTAACCTGAACATTTTTATTATATACTTTCACAAAGAGTAGAAGCAAGATGTTCCAAATTGAAGACATGGAAAATAAGAGTTGTATTTTGAACTCTGGTTGATAATGGCAGATGCAGAGCTGATTCTTTACTATATAGAGCTCTGTAATCACTGAGACAGTGGAAGAGGAAAACTTTAGAGGACAGAGATTCCCATAACCCAAATCACAGCAAGTGTTCTTTCAGTGACAATCAATTCCAAGAAAATTCAGACAAAGTGTACTGACATTTATATCCAGAATAAAATATGGGAAAATAGAAATAAAAGGATAACAGTGTTTTATGAAATTTTTATTACTGTTAGACTAACTGCACTGAGAAAATGGTATGTTTTTACAACTTTTTCTTTTTTTCTAATGGGCATAAAACTTGGGCTGTCCCTACTTTTCCATCTGTAAATGGAAAAATTATTATGAGTACGGAATATGCAGAAACATATTAAAAATAGCCTCTCTCAGAAACAGAATCTAACTTGAAAAGCAACAGATAAGAAAATTCAGATTTATTTTTTATTGAATGATTAACATGTTTCAGAAACTATAATAAGGATATGAGATCTACTCCTCCCACTTCATCACTCTCTCTTTCCCTTCTTCCTATTTAAGGGTATAAATAATCTAAGAACATTTTTGTTTTATCTCTTTTATTTAACCACCATGGTTGTAAGGTTGTTCATACTACAGGGTTGTTTTTTTTGTTTTTTTGTTTTCCACAAAGCTTTTTATAATTGAGTAGCATCCATACAATGTACAACAACCTTCGACAGTGTGCATTTCCCACCATCAATACAATCTAAATTTTCCCCAGCAGAAGCTCGTAGTCTCAAGCTTCTCTCTCTTTCTCTCTCTCTCCTCTCTCTCATTCACACACACATACACTTTTCTCTTTCTTTCTCCCTCTTACTCAATTTTCCTAAAGAAAATTATTGTACTTTTAATGCTTCAGATGAGCACATCCTAAAATTTATACTGTGAAAAATTACTCTTTAGGATATTAGTAGATAAGAAACAACTTTTTTTCTTGTTTTTTTTTTTGTTTTTTGTTTTTGTTTTGTTTTTTTTTTTTTGTTTTTCAGGCCACACCCATTTGATGCTCAGGGGTTATTCCTGGCTAAGCACTCAGAAATTGCCCCTGGCTTGGGGGCCCCATATGGGACACCGGGGGAAGGAACCGTGGTCCTTTCCTTGGCTAGTGCTTGCAAGGCAGACACCTTGCCTCTAGCGCCACCTCGCCGGCCCCACAACTTTTTTTCTTTTAGCTTCACTTGGTGATGCCTAGATACAGGTTATATATGCCAAATATATGTTTTTCTATTCCAGCTGCCTTCCCATCTCAGAGATCCAGTATTCATTTTAATCTGGAGGGAAATGGCCCAATAGGAAAGAGAACAATTATGAACCCTATGTTAAAAAATCATGAACAGATTTTTTACTCCCAATGATATCTCCATCTTGAAGATGCTCCTGTGATTGCTTAGGAAAATATTATTTATACTATTTAAAACTGTATTATTATAAAAGCATTTTATAATAATATTATTATATATTTGCCTATATTATATATAAATAAATATATGGTGAATTTATATAAATAAATGTATGTTAATTATATACTATTTTAAAATAATAAAAATATTAGTTGTATTATTTAGTGAAATTATTTTACAACAGAATCTCTTACTAAACAGTAATATGCGTCAACCCTTAATATGTCCAAGGACCAATATGATAAAGTCTTAAATCGTGTCTGAAAAGTCTTTCAGTGACAGTCTAAGAGTTTTAGGCTCAGAACATCTCACTTTGTCAGTCTTGTATTGCAATGAGTCACAAGTATGCAGAGTGTCCAGAATTCTTACCACAGTAATGATAAAAACATAAATAAAAAACTCTGAGATCAAGTTTTACTTTACTAAAACTATACACAGTTCCCTTCTACCACTTAACCTGTACTTTTGATTTTGTTCTTTGAAATTTGTTTGTTCTGTGGTTCACATATGTCGTTAAAGCATACCTCAGTACTTACAACATATTGGGGCCACTGTATCTGCCCCTGTTACCTGTCATCCTCTTTTAATTCCGTCATCCCAACCTTTCTGAGTTCTATAGTTGAGGAACCAGGATATTCCATGTATCATTTGCTTTGCTACCTTGCCCTTTAATCCTATACAATACAGCTAAGCTAAATCACTTTTCTTTTTTTTTGACTTACTTTATTTAAAATCATGCTCTCTAGTCTCATTCCAGTTGCAAAAAGTTGCATGATTCCTTTTTTAAAATTAAGTCATAGAATTTTAATAATTAAAATAATTTGGTAAAAGACCAACAAAACAGAGATTACACAAAGATCACATGTTTATAATATTAATTTTCAATAGTAGTAGATTTCTAAATAATTAAAATAAGTTATTCAGGGGCCCAGTGATAGCACAGGAGGTAGAGTGTTTGCCTTGCATATAGCCAATCAGGAACTGACCCAGGTTTGATTCTGGCATCCCATGTGGTCCCTGGAGTCTGCCAGGAACTATTTCTGAGGGGTAAACAAGGAGAAACTTCTGAGTACTTCTGGGTGTGCCCCCAAATAAACACAAATGTTATTCAATAGTGTGGTGATTAACAACTAGTGTAGAAAAATATAAAATACTGTCCCTTGTGTGGCCAGAGCAATGGCACAGTGGTAGAGCATTTGCCTTGCATGTGGCTGACCCAAGACAGACCACAGTTCAATCCTCGGTGTCCCTGAGCCAGGAGCGATTTCCGAGTGCGTAGCCAGAGAGAAGCCCTGGGTGTGGCCCTAAAACAAACAGAGAAACAAAAAACTGTCCTCACAGATCTGCTTCCCTTGTGGAACTCAAGAGCCCAGATGTCATTCCCTGATACCTGGAGGTGCTCAGACATCACTACATTGCATTGCTGCTACAAGGGTCTGTGATGCTAGGGATCAAATCTACCATCTCCTTCTACCTCTATCTTTCTTTTTTAAACAGTAATTCCTGGTGGAAGAAAGTATTAAATAGTAAGACAAAGATTGTATAAAGATTTATAATCCTGACAGAAACAGAACATTCTGAAAAGAGTATGGCACCTTAAATTGACAAAGAAGAGGTCAATAAAGTTCAAACAATAACAATGCAGTAAACACAAAATGTTAGGAGAGAAAACAATACAGGGATGGAAGATACACTTCAGTGGGCCTGTCTATTTTCTCCTTCCTTGAAATTGCATAGAATTTAGATATTTATATATTTAAGTTTATAAATATTTCAAGAGCCACTTATCCATCTTTAGACACCTAGGTTAATTCCAGATCTCAGATATTGTGCTAAATGTATCCATGAATAATGGTGTACATCTGTATTTTTGAATGAATGGTTTTATGTATTGGGAATAGATACCAACAAGTCAAATTTCTGTTTAATACAGAACCTCTGTTTTTATTTTTCTATATTATCAGTACCTACATATTGGTTTCCAAAGAATAGTGAACCTGATAACATTCTTTTCACCAAAGATGATGTTCTCTTTTATACCACATCCTTGCCAAAACAGAATTTTTTAATTGTTTTGATATGATCTATTCTTAAATTTGTGAGAAGATATTTCATTACCATCTTGACTTGAACTTTCTTGAAAACAAGTGGTGATGAGCACTTTTTATGTGCTTATTGTCTATTCATCTGTCTTCTTCCTTGAAGTACGTACCCATTTACTTTTTATAATAGGTTTCTGAGTCTTACGTTGCTAATCTTTTGTGTGTTAATATATCTTAGATATTAAAACTTAATCTGGTCTTGAATACAAATATTTACTTCTATTTGTTTTTGTTTATTTTAGTTTTAACCATTTTTGCCATTCATACATTTTTAATATAATGGAGTGCAATTTGTTTGCTTTTGCTTTTGCTTCTAGTGTCCTTGACAATATGATAATATCATTGAAAACACCTTTCATATTCAAATCTTATAGCATTCTGCCAGTATTTTCCTCAAATTATTTTATGGACACTGTTCCCTTGTGGAACTCAGGAGCGCAGATGTCATTCCCTGATACCTGGAGGTGCTCAGATATCACTACACTGCATTGCTGCTACAAGGGTCTGTGATGCTCGGGATCAAATCTACCATCTCCTTCAACCTCTATTTTTCTTTTTTAAACAGTAATTCCTGGTGGAAGAAAGTATGCACTTTGGATTAAGTTTTTTGCAAAAAGTGAGAAATTAATCTAGATTTATTATTTTTAACATGTGGCTATGCATATTTTCCAATACTATTGGTTGATAATGTCAACTTTACTCCATGCCATGTACTGAGCTTCTTAGTCTTATTTAGTTGACCTAATTTGGGTAATTGATTCTTACCCATTGTTCAGAGACTCTCTCCTTAGTCCAGTTCCATGCTGTTTTGATAACCATAACTTTGCTATATAAATATAGTGTTATATGCTAAATGTCACCTTATCCATATATTTTTCACCCTTTTCACTAATCCTAACATTTTGTGTTAGGATTTGCTTTTGCTTAAACTCTCTTTTTTCCTTGTCTTTACTATTGCTGCTGTGATAACTGATGTAGCATGAATTTGGTTATGCACACATCTGGTTTTTCATACTCATTCTGGTTGTGTGTGTTTACTTGAGTTCACTGTTTTCATAGGGTATTCATGGGGAATGTCATTATTTTTGTGAACATCCTACAAGAGCTCAATGTATTCAACATGTTGAATTCAATGATTGTATTAATGATCACAAACTCTATTGTGGTGCCAGAGGACCTAGATTACAGAATTGCTGGAACCTACACTATATGCATATGGGTGGGTGACACTCGGGATCAGTTATGGTCTTCCACTTTCAGGATATGTGCTTTTGTCACTGAGTCATCAAGTAGCTCATATTCTTACGTTTGATGTCCTTCATGTCAACCTGTTATGTGTTCAAGAACACAGCCCTGGCCATCCAAGACCATATTCCTTTAGTGCCAGTAATCAACCATCCTCAGTGAAGGAATGTAATTCTATTAAACTCACTGGCCTGAGCTACTCTTCAGCAAATACCATCTGGCTCTGGCTCTGATGATAGTGCTTGCCTGCAGCCAACCTTCCGCCTGGTAATTAAATGCCCCAATACTGCATGGTTTAATTAGTTACATGCTTATCAGGTCTTTGAGAAATCAAAGTTCAGCCTGCTGGGGAGGGTTCTCTGAAGGCAGATGTCTAATGGGAAAGGCAGGAAGTTTAGGACTAGGAAACCAGCTGGCTGGACTCAGTCCCAGACTTGGCACCCTCCTTCTGAATGTTATCTAGCAAACCAAGCCTATTTTCTTCCAGCTTCTTTGAAGAAAGAAAAGAGAAAGAAAAGAAAGAAGGAAGGATGGAAGGAAGAAAGGAAGGAAGGAAAGAAGGAAGGAAGGAAGGAAGGAAGGAAGAAAGGAAGAAAGGAAGAAAGGAAGAAAGGAAGAAAGGAAGAAAGGAAGAACAAGTAAGAAAAGAAAAAGACTAAAAGAAAGGAAGAAGAAAGGGAAGGAAGAAAAAGGAAAGAATGAAGGAAGAGAAGAAGGAAGGAGGGAGGGAAGAAGGAAAAAAGGAGGGAAGGAAGAAGAAAAAAAGGAGGAGTGGAGAAAGGAATGAAGGAAAGTTGGAAAGAATGAAAGAAGTGAGGAAGTGAAGAAAAGTAAGGAAGAATTGTCATAAAGAAGAAAGAAAAGGAAGGAGGGAGAGAAGGAAAGAAGGAAGAAATGAGGAAGGAACAAAGAAAAGGAAGACGAAAGTAGGAAGAAAAAAATGACAAAAAGTAGAAAAATGGAAAAAAGAAAGTAAGCAAGGAAGGAAGGAATAAAGAAGAAAAGAGGGGCCGGAGAGATAGCATGGAGGTAAGGCATTTGCCTTTCATGCAGGAGGTCATCGGTTCGAATCCCAGCGTCCCATATGGTCCCCTGTGCCTGCCAGGAGCAAATTCTGAGCCTGGAGCCAGGAATAACCCCTGAGCACTGCCGGATGTGACCCAAAAACCACAAAAAAAAAAAAAAAAAAAAAAAGAAGAAGAAGAAAAGAGGAAGGAGAGAAGAGAGTGGTAAATTAATGAAAGAAAGAAATGAGAGGATAGAGGAAGGAAGGAAGAAAGAAATAAAGAAGGAAAGGAAAGAAGGAAAGAAAAAGAAAAGAAGAAAGTAAAAAGAGGTAAAAAGAAAATGAAGACAAGAATGTCTGAAGGAAAGAAGGGAAGAAAGGAAAAAGAAGGGAAGTGAGGAAGAAAGAAGAAAAATAAAAGGAAGGAAGAAGGTAAACAAGGAAGAAAGAGAAAAAGAAGAAAGATAAAAAAAAGAGAAGGAAGATCCCCCATTCTAAGGCTCTTTTTAGATCTTGCACATATATTTATTTTTAATGTGAATTGACCAAGTCAAGGTTAGCAATCAATGAGGTGACTGGTGTCATTCAAATAGCCCTCATGGTCATTATTTGAATTGGGGCTCTTGAAACTTCCTCTCCTGCCAAAGATGAAAGTTCCTTTTCTGACCTCAGTGAAGGCCTCTTCCTTGAACTTTGCAGACCCTTTCATATTATTAGTTCCTGCTGATTCCTTGCCCCCTGGTGAGAACAGGCTTCATTGAAAGAGTGTAAACTTCTCTGAACAATATTTAAAAATAAAATATAATTGATTTCACAGTTCCTTTAACATCTTGATGGCCTCCCCCTTCTGTTTTATGCAATTACAGTCATTTGAGTGACGAGCAGGAGAAACTCCAAGAGATAAATAAATTTCTTCCTTTCTCTCTTTCTCTTTAAATTGAGACCTAATTCCTGTGTGTGAGAACATATAGATGTATGTTAAACATCTTTCAGATCTGTTCATGTCTGTGTCTGAATCTGTGTGTGAGTTTATCATACTGCATATACAGAACGTTGCTGCTGTAATCAGTTTGTCATGGTAGTTGTTAGTGTTCTAACTGCACTTTTTGTGACCAAAACCCAACTACAGTCACGTTTGTAATCACAGTGTTTAAATAAATAAAAAATATAATAAAAAATAAAATTACTCTAGGCATTGCTCAGGGAACATAAGGAATGCTTGGGATCAACCCCCAATAGCCGCTTACAAGGCAAATACCTTACCAGTTGTACCATCACTTCAGCCTACGCTTTTGTGTTTCTACGTACCACCAATGCAGCAGATTCATTTCTTCATGTCTATGAATTTCCTTTGGGTATGTGCCCCTGTTACCCTCCCAGGGCAAAATGCTAATCTTACCTAATGGTCAGATCAGGAAACATCCAGGAGGGGGTCAATGGAAGGTAATAAAGGGGTTGCCTGAGGGGTGTAAGAGAGATTCAGGGAGAGATTCAGCAAGAAGCTTAGGCAGGAAGCAGCAGAGAGATCAGAGGCAGGATAGAGGCAGGGCAGCTGAAGTAGGCTGCTTAAAAGGTTAGCTGAGATGCCATGTAAGATATGCACATAGCAGTTAGGCCATGTTGTAATAAAACCTTGTCTCCTAAAACTTCATGACTGATGTGGATAATTTCCTCACCTTTATCCTGGGCCCAAAGAAGCTGTATGTGCCAGGCAGACCTAGAAAGACCTCACCATCCATCCACCATTGACCATTACCATCTAGGTCTCATTAATTTAAAATGAATTCAACATGCCACTTAAAACAAGTTTCCAGGAGTGCCTGCTCTACCATCATACATTTATTATCTTCATATTTGCTTCTGTGTTTGTGGTTTTGCACATAAAAGACCCAGTTTTCGAGAAGTAGATTTTTTTAGGAGTTTATATAAGTTTGTGCTTATCTATTTGAACGTGTCTATAAGTGACTATACAGTAAAAGTCACCTCACTAGTTCCCAATTCTCCACAAATAAAGAATATGCAAGAAATTTACTCTGATGTAGTGGACAGCTCCTCCAATTCAGACAATTTTAATAAATCTTGGGTGCACTTAACTGTCAGGTCTATATTAGCTGTCACTTCTGGAGAGGAATAAAGTCACCAAACTGGCCTGTATCCTAGAGAAGGAGCTATGGCAGATGCTGCCCATAAAACTGGTAGCCCCACTCTGAAGCATCCTAGGGATCCAGTTGGCTCTCTAGGACCACCTCTGGAGCAGATGCTGGCCTGTTTGTGAGTGGCACAAAGCCTGGTTTCACTCGGTGTTGATTGAAATGTTGGTGTGGTCTAAACTGTCAGTGCCAGACAAGCCCAGTGCACCTCTTTTCCATTCCTTGCCTGTCCAGTTTTGTGTGAATGACAGATCTGTGCTTACTGTCAGTCAGCCTGTCTGCTTGGAGCTGGTAGCTTTGCCAGAGGGGTCAGTGTGTGACAGTGATCATTTGAAGGGGAAAACTTTGGCTCATGTTTCAGACAGGTCTTTGGTTCCCTCTAGCAGAAAAAGAATTGGGAGTTGTGTCTTTGTCTTTAGGGGTGGGGAAACAATATGGATGCTCATCCATTGAAGGTCATGGCAGACCCTGAGAATAGTGTGTTTTTGTGGTTGGAGTAAACAGGTTTGCAGTAAATAAAGGCATATCATGTTGGAAGTGTGTAAACACTACCTTAATTCCCCAGTATTACACTGGAATGACAGAAACAAAACAGTGCAAGTCACTTTTGGTAAGCTCAGGACAAAGTTATTATTAATTCTCAAATGACAGGCAAGACAGAAGAGGATATGGGCCACACTGGACTCAAAATGAGAAGAGCCTTGTTTCTATTCATGGGAGAAAAATCTTGTTTAATAGAATTTTCTTAAGAAGAAAAATTATAGCCCAGGTTCAAAAAGGTCCTGATTGAAAAGCTGAAAAATCTAGTTTATTATTCTTTCCTATTTTGCTACACACCAATCATCTACACATAGGTTTAAAGTCATTTATGTTCATTCTATTCAAAAAATAACCTTGTTTGCAGCTAAATACACAGAACGCATTCCTTGCTTTCTTTTCCCCTAGTCCTCCAAACCACCTCGAAGCACACACTGAGCTATTTCTCTCTAATCTGAGAGTCTGAAGCACATTATAAGCATCCCACTCTCATCTAAAATAAATCTTAATTTTTCCAAAGTTGCTCCTAGATGGTTTGAATTCGAATATGGTCCTCTTGTGCTGTCCCACCCTACACCAAGCCGCTTGGTCATCAACTCATCCAGGTTTTGACATCACCTGCTTCTACACATACTCTCTTTCCAAAAACTGTAATGGAAAGCACATGAAAACATTTGTTTGCTCTCTTAAAAACAAGAGTCAGCTCTCTTGCTTTGTTGTTTTTGATATGCTTGTAAACAATCAATAATCCACATGGATTTACCTCCTAAATATCATATTCCTCTCCATCATGGCCACCATTTAAATTGAGTCCCAAGTGTCTTCTGCTTAGGTGTTACAATGACCTCCTAAATGTTCTCTCTGCTGCCACCTTTCTCTTCCAAATCCATTCTCCACAGTGAAACCTGTGTGACCACTTCAAAGCACAACTTGGATCATAGATTGTGCATGTTCCAAATCCTTTATTATCCTTCAATCATCTTTAGGAAAGGCACTGATTAATATGATTTGTGAGGATTGCCAGGGTCAGCTCTATGGCTGCAATTTCATCTTCTTAATTTTTGTTTCTCATACATTCTAGCCTTCCTGAATGACTTTTATGGTCTAGTGTAATAAATGTTTTCTCTCACCCTTTCTTTTATTGTCTTTTCCCCTTAAATATACAGTTTTCCACTCTGTCCATCCAACTAAGTCTTAGAAAGTAAATAGATTTTGTCCTTAAAAATATTTTTTATGGGGCCAGAGAGATAATATAGAGGTAATGTATTTGCCTTGCATGCAGAAGGATGGTGGTTCAAATCCGGCATCCCATATGGTCCTCTGAGCCTGCCAGAAGCAATTTCTGAGCTATGAGTCAGGAGGAACCCCTGACCGTCGCCGGGTATAACCCAAAAACAAAAAAAAAAATTTATATGTCTCAATGCAGATGAATCAACATTATCAAATCATCCCATACCATGTTCTAGTTCCCCATGCATAAAAGTCATCATATAGGAAAAGAACTGGATACTTAATTAAATGTCCTTCCTTATAATAATTCGTGCTGTTTTGGGGCAGAGAACATGTTTGGAATATTCACTTCAACTATTTAACTATGCTTGGTTACCTAGTATAGACCTTAGTATGTGGAGAAATGACAGGAAAAATGAACTATATAAACTAATAAATAAACATGAGGAATATTATACATATGATGAAATTACATGTGATGGGGGAAATGTGTGTCTTCTGAAGCCAATCCCACCTAGAGCTGAAGTCTGAGTGCAGGAGAGGAGAGCAGATACTAATCGCTTGACACCCACAGTATGATGCCCCCTTTATTGTGCAGACATACCACATAGGATGAGCAATCAGGTTAACACATTTTATCCATCACATAGAGAGCTTTGGTTTAAGATTAGTTGATCACTGCTGTGACTTTTTTTATATTAAAGAAGTATTTTAAAATGTTTTTTATTTTCTGATGTTAAAAAAAAGTTAGGTAAATGTGTTTAACCAGCTGTGGACCTCCATATTGTAAATCTACTTTGGCCTCGCAGGCTGGTTGTTCACAGCCATTGTCTTCTGATGCATCTCGCGTTGCACCATTTGCTTCAGAATATTTTTTCTTATTTTTCTAGTCTAAAATCTATGTGGATCTTCTGGTCTGGTGCGTTGTGTAGAGAAAAAAATATGGTATATATACACATTTGTTTGTATATATATTTAATATGTTTATTTAATATTTATTATATATTTAATATGTTTACCTTCAGAGTATAACTGAGAAATACATGCTGGTATGTCATTGACATTACATACTCTCAAGTATATTATCACAGAGAATTACGCAAAAAACTTACCGACTTTGTGAACAAAGGAGAATAAACATAGAAAAGTAACTAAAGAGATATGGACTGACAGGAAACTCATTTGGAAATGAGGCTTTATATTTTCTCTCTAGAACTATTCACTTTAGACGTCTCTTAAAATGAATCCAGGAGTTAACAAAGACAGCAATGAGTTTATTGATCATCTTATGGCTATCAAGAGTTCATTTCATGCTCCCTTTATAAATTTGCTTTCATGTCTATCCAGTCGGCCCCCTTCCAGTAACCTTCCTTCTGCCATTTTTTTTTTTGCTATTTGCCAGCTGTAATCGAACACATTGACTCACACCCTTTCAATTTCGATGAGCAGAAAGCAAAGTTTTTGAGGTCTCTACATTATTCTTTTATCCTCATATACTCTCACTTCTGAATGCCATCTGCAAATTTAATTAACCGCAATTTATTCCCTTTGCCTAGCCATTAGTAAAGTTGAATTACTCATGAATAGGGAAAAGAAACAGTCTTAAATGCTGTGTACAGAACAGAATTCTTTGTGACTCTCACTCCACCCCACTTTTTAACCTCCCCTGCTTTTAACATAGCCTTCTATTGAAGGACCAGGTGATAGAAATCCAAGCCAATGAGAAGTCAGATGTAAATACCAGTAGTTTTTAATGCAAGTCTAAAAAAGCAGTTGTAAATAAAGAAGAGTGATAAGATTATTTCGAATAATAGAACAGTTTGTGATAACCAAGTCCTTTGACTTATTCTGAATATTGTTTTCCAAGCAATTTTCAAACCAACTTAGTTATTTTTGTGGAATCTGCTTATATTATATGGAAGACTTCCCTAAACTCTTACTCTGATAGACTCCCTGTTGTTGTTGTTTTCCATTGACTTCAAAGCATATTGTTTTCTCCTCTGACTTACTATAGCAATTAAATAACCTAATACTCTCCTCTTTCTAGTCACACTTCCCTGAGAAATTTATTCTGATCATCAGGAACAACCGGTTCAGCAGGAGAAAAAAGGTTCCTTTGCTAAATTTTCAGCAATCACTCCAAAAAATGTTGAAACAAAAATCATAGCCGCATTGCAATACGGTCAACATCAGATATTCCTGGTTTGGGTATATTCTGCTTCCGTTATTTGCAGAACGCTACAATTTTGAAGGAATCTAGTATTTTTTTCCATTAATGGTGTTTGTTTTTTGATTGGCTATCTTTAGCTTAAAAACTTTATGCTACAGTAAAAAATATTTGCCAATTATTCAAATTCTATCACACTAACCGATGCAATGATATGAGGCAGTAAGACTGCTAGCTATTCAATTAGAACAAGAAACTTCAGTTATTTTATAATGATTTTATAATTGTTCTTCAGTCCCTCTATATTTTGAGTCTTCTTTCCTTTCTAAATCAAATGACATGATAAAAATATCCCAACCAAATAGATTCTGGGCTATTGTAATATACAATTTTCTTTACATCAATTCCATGACACATAGTTGCAGATAAATTGGTATATAATGAATAGGATTCACAAGTTTGTTGTGAGACTGATTTAAGAATATGTGTGAGGGAAAATTAGGAATAATCATTAGCAGCAACATTATTAATTACTACAGTTGTATGACTAATTTTTACTGTCTACTGAGAAGTTTCTGGACTACATTGAAATTTTAATAACTTTAAACCTTTAAAGTATGTGTCATTTTTTTTTGGAATTGTTAGTTTATTCTGGTAGGTGTGAAATGTATTTTTATTTCTGGTTAAGTATGTGACAAAAACTCATGGTCACGGTTAAGAATGTCCATAAATTTTGTACAAGAGTACAGGCTATAGTTGCTGAGTCTCGAAATGTGGCCTTACATAATCAGTTCATTATGCAAAGAGAATCACTGGGGGTGAAATAGCATATTGAAATCTATTAAATATGAAGCCAGAAAAGACAAAGTGCTTCCCTAGTTCTACTAAGACTCACTGTTAGTGTGTATGTGTGTGTGTATGTGTGCTGTAGAATTCTAAGATGATTCATGATTTTAATCACCTGGTATAAGTCCTAGGTATAAATCTCTCATTCCCTATTGGTAGATAGACTAATGATTATGACGAAATACCAATCTCATAATCAGAAGGAAATGAACAGCAAAGGGAAACCATTTTCTAAATTTACTTAATGTCCCTAAACAAGTAACTTTATGAATAAGAATTATTTCTTTGGTTCTAAAGCCATACCTGGTGGCTCCCAGGAGTTAATTCTGGCTCTGCACTCAGAAATTGCTCCTGGCAAGTTATTTGCAAGGTCCACAATATACAAAAAAAGGCATCTGATGAGAAGGCGATAATGAGTATAGAGTATCTACACATAATGGAATTCTACCCAACTATTAGGAAAGATGAAATCATGCCTTTTCTACAACATGGATGAACTACGAAGGCTCACACTAACCTAAATAAATGAGAAGAGATCAAAGAAAATCCTGGATAATTTTATTTATACATGAACTATAAAGTAGCCTAATAAAAATAGCTAAATAAAATAGAAATGTGACAAACAAATAAAAACAAGCCCTTGAACTCTGGCCTTAGAACTAGTTAGCAGAGTAAAGATTAGACAAACATTTAAAATATTGGAAGAGGTCCAGTGCATGGTGGTGTGTGTGATTGTTTGTAGAAGGTGTAGTATGATAGTATATTATATCATTTTTTTTGTTCTACGAATATTTGAAATAGTGTGAAGGGGGTTTGGAGTCACTCTTGGTGTTCCATGGTCAACCATGATAGATTGTCCAATAATAGGACTCAATAATAGAATTCAAATATTTGGTGGTACTCAGATCTGGTACTACCAGGGTCACATCTAGCAGTGCTGGGGGGGGGGGTCATATCTTACTGAAATCAAAGCCAGGTAAGAAGCATGTTAGGAATTTACTTTAACCACTCCCTACAATATATATTTTGTTTTCTTATACATTTTGAAGATGGGTGAAATTATTTCTCTAAACTGTATGTAGTCTTGAGCATCTCCTCAATAAAATGCAAATATTTATCATCTCATTTTCATGTATACTACTAGATGTGGTCTTAGGGAGAAGTATCTTTTAGCTCTGTTCTCTTGTGTACTTCTCTCCTTACTCTTGGTAAATTGTTATCTTCATCCATGATTGTCACTTCCACCTAGTTCACTTTTTTCTCTGTCTTAAGAGTTATTTATTTTTTTTAAAGACTACTGATTTACTCTCTATCCTGCTGGATTGTGCCTAAGGGTTTCCCTGCCTTAGGAATTCTCCCTATGGCATTTCTTCATCATCTGGTTCCTTCTCTCCATTCCCATTTGTCTCAAATGTCATGTTTAACTTTCCATCAATGTGATGGGATAAACTGCATCCTTTCCCCAAAGATTTATTAAATTCACAAATGATTACCTGCGCATGTTAAGATATGCTCAAAAATGCTCTTTGCAGTTGGAATCAATTTAAGAAGAACGTCTTCCCAACAGGTCTCATGTCTGTATTCAACATTAGAATGGAGATGCACAAAGAAAGAGGAGAATGACAGAGGCAGGGCTACAGGGAAGAGATATTCTTGGAAGATGGAAGGACTGAAGCTCACTAGAGTTATGCTGTGATTTAAGCACAAATTCTCTTGGTAAACAAGTAGAAACAGCAGTGCCAACTGCTGATAACTTTACTATTAGACTTTTTATTTATATACCTTTATGTACATATGTATATCTTTATATCTGACTTTTTAATAGAATCAGCAGCAATAAAAATATCAGTACTCTCCCAACAGGACCAGTAAGTGCAAGGATACTTACCTGGGCATATCTGTATTACTGTATACCCCAGCCCTTCCCTATTTCTGGTTACACACCATGTAAGTGAGAGTTGTGGGACCAACAACTGTGACTGTGAATTAAATAAAGAACCATCAGTTGTCTTGATTACTTAATACTTTCCTCTTCAGATTCTCCCTAACATTGCCTTACAATTGCCTACAGGATTGGAAGAGGAGATGAAAGACCCCCTCTTAGTGAGTTTGAAGAGGGCATGAACCTGAAACACTTGCATTTTTAGCTTCTTCCCTCCACATCTGTGTCACAATAAATAGCTGTGGTTTTATGTCATCCCGCTTGTGATCTTTTCTTGCAACTGCTATATAAAAGTAATAGAATGGACACCCAAATCTCTTATTAATTATCTATGACTCTTGACAAGTTTTTGCACTTGAAAGTTCTCTAAATATATTTTAGGATTTAATAAGCTAACCTTTATATTCAGAGAAACTTAGCTTAGTTTCAGTCCAAATTTGTTTAATTTTACTTGTGTCTCTCAGAGCTAGGTTTTTCATTTCTGTTTCATGACACTCCAAGCTAATTTCTCAGTCATTGTTTTCTTGGTGATTTCTTGAATTGGATTAAAAACTCTTTCAGAGAAGGTATTTTAGCAATTCAATATGCTCCTTGAAACCTTTATGTGTTGAGTGACCAAATTTTGGAGCGAAATTGTTAATAAATTAGCTTGTAACATTGGATTGCTATACTTTATTGATAAAGAAATTACAACTCTATCAATGTGGGTTTTTTTCAGTAGATTAAAATCCCTGTATATCAAAAAGCTCAAAAGGCCAAAGTCTGAGTATCAGTCTTGAATCATGTCCAAATTTCACTGTTCCACATCAAATGTCAGAGCTGAGTAACTTTTTGGTCATGAGGCTGATCAACTGATGTAAGTCATAATGGAAAATCAAAAATATTAATAGAAAAAGGGTTGAAATAAATTATGGGATATGATCCTTGTGAGTTACCTTGGCATTTATCGCCATTTTATTGACATGGTGAATGAATTATATATATGGTATTATAATGATGTAATATCTCATAACCCTTGATGGCTCATGGAGTTGACTGATCTGTCTGGGGTGCAGTTTATAAAAGAAAAAGTGGGACCAAAATGAGAGCAGTCATTTGGCAAGCTGTTCAATATTTCTACCAGCTACAATTTCTTATAATAGTGCCACTGCTGAAATTCAATATATTCTGTAAAAAAAACCCATATTGTTCCTTGGAAAATGAAGACATACTTAATGGGAAGGAAACTCAGTTTATGAAAAATAGCATTTTTAAAATTAATTTTTGTAAAAGGTATCTCTATCTCTGTCTTTCTCTCCTTTATGTCATAATGTTTAGGTATTCACCACATTGTCAAATCTGATTGAATCTAATATTTCAACATTTGATTTCTGACAAAAGATTATTGTGTACTCTCCTAAAATGCATGCAATAAATTAATATATATTCAACATATGGAGTGCTTACCATATTTCACTGAAAGCACTGTCTTTCCAGAAATTATAAGAGTGTGTGTATGATTATTAAAGTGTGTATCAAATGTATTGGATCAAATTACTACCACAGAGGAAATAGGTTAGAATTTTTAAGGATATCATATAAACATCCTGTTTTATTTTCTTCATAAAGAAATAAGATAAAGAGATTAAACTGATATTAAAACAACTTTACAACAGAGACGCTGTATTAGAACACTTTGTTTCATATGCTACCACTTATATGTATTCTCAGAACTTAATTTCCAAAATATGTACCTGCTACTGGTAAATTGAGGGTAGATTCTAGAATCTGATCTCCTCTAAGGAACAAATGAGGCAATGAAAAAAAGATTCACAAGAACTTTACACTGAACAGTTTTTATTCCATTCCTTAATTCTACCAGTTTGGAAATGTAGCATTTGGTAATGAAAAGGGATCTAAAAGAAAGTTAGGAATATTTCAAAATTCTGTTTTCTAGAATAAGAATTTTTCTCCTTTAGGAAATTGGTCTGGATGAACAATTTGTATTAATTATTATCAATAACTTAAAATTCAGCATTAACCAAAATTTTCTATTTATTATCTATAGAAAAAAATACCAAGGGAAACTATTCAACATTCAAGTAATTACCTAATTGAAATAGGACTGATAATACTTAAAGAAATATGTACATGGTTGGAAAGAGTTAATATAGTACTTGGCTTTTTAAGGAAGTTCACTACAGAGATATAACTACTTAAGTTATCAGAGGCTCACATAATATCTAGTTATTTTCTCTACATTTCAGATGTAGGGAATAGAATGTAATTGCAAAATACTTTGCCAATATCTGTCACTTGATGCCCTTAAAAACAGTTTGCTTATTATGAAGAATAAAAATTAATCCTAGCCCAAGGAGAAAGGAAAGAATTAAGACAAAGAAAAGAAGACAAATAATTTCAAGAGTTCCCACAGTTGACATTTACAGATACTGAAACTGAGATTAGTGAATTTGTTCATTGACTTATAATAGTCTAAAATCAAGTTAAGACTCGAGTCGGTACAATTTTTCTTTTTTTTTTTTTTTGACTTTTTGGTGCAGAAATTTCTTGTTGGCATTTAATATACTGGATCAATAAATCTCCCTTGCCAGCATAATGGTATAAAATTATATATTGTACTTTTGTTTCAAGTCTATAGATTAATGTCATGCATTTTCACTCTTTTAATTCACCAAAGACATATTTAATCTCTATTAACATGTAGAATGAATATGAAATGTCTAAGATAGAACTGTTTAAATAATAGACCTTTATTAAGTATATTTATACTGAGTAAATAAAAAATTCCTTGGATACAACTTTGTTATAAAAATATTCATGCAAAGTTTTGTGGTCCTATTGTTTTGTTTGCTTCCTCAATATTATATTCTCAATATTATTATATTAATATATTATATATTAATATAATATATTAATATTATATATAATATTCTTAATATTATAAGAATTGAAACTAGAGTAATAGTTTATCACTTAGGGTTCTTGCCTTGTATGCAGCTGACCTGGGTTTAATCCCCTGCATCTTATATGGTCCCCTTAGACTCCCAGAACTTATCCTGTCCTGAGTGCAGAGCGAGGATAATATTGAGCACTGCAAGCCCCAAATCAAAACAAAAAAAGAAGAAAAAAATCCTTTCATTATCTCTCCTTTTATTGTCAGTTTTCAGATAATAGAAAAGAACCTGATTAGAACAAGAAAACGTTTTGAAAGATAATTTTACTACTACACCTGAAATTTTCCATTTTCCTTACCTCTCCCATATTTCAATTATGGGAAATTATTTGTAATGTTAAGGAACTAATTAAAAGATAATGTGATAGTCAGGCAACTCTTCAAGTTGCCAAAATGCTGTGATACAAATGAGCAGGTAACCTATTTCAAATAGAGTCATGTTCATGCAATGAAAAAAGGAAAGCTCTTCAACAGACAGCTTAAGAAAACTGTAGTTGGTAGCCACAAGAAGAATAAGAAAATGAAGCGAGGAAATGAGAGGGAAGAATAGAGGGAGGAAGAAAAACTTGATCAGTTTTTGAACCATACATAAATTAGTTCAAATTCAACAAAATCTTGAATATTAGACCTAAACTTATAAAATACATAAAATCGAAGCACGGGTCTTCACTGTTAGAGATAAAATAGGAGATGAAAATTTTTCGCCCACTGCCACAAATTATGCAGTCGAGTTTCCCACATTTGGGGAAATCGCAGGGATCAGCACATCCGGAGTGCAATGGATAAGCCTCACCCTGGGAAAACCACCTTGGTGATTATGGTATCTCCCCTGCCAGGTAAGTATAGGAGATTAAATTTAAGTGACAATGAAATTAAAAAAATGAATGGGATTATTACCAAATAATAAAACCTTTTATATGTAAATATAAATATATATAGAAATAGAAAATATTTATAGAAAATATAAAAGTTTTCATATAGCAAAGAAAAAAGACCTCAATAATAAAAATGATAAGTTATTACTAGGAGAGGACATCTGCATTTCAAAGATCAGATAAGAGATATATGTAAAAGTTATATTAAATCACACAACTCACGAAAAGCAACAATCCATTAAAATTTTGCAGGAAAGGACACTTCTCCAAAGACACTAATAAATGATCCAGATAGACATATGAAGAAAAACTAGTCAATAGCAAGTATTATTTAGTAAATACAAATAAAAAACATAATAACGTATCACTTTACATTTGAGAATCTGATCTAAAAAAATGATCAAAAAAGTTAGAAACATTAAGTGTAAGCAGTGTTGTGCAGACAAAGGCACCCCAG
The DNA here is from genome assembly GCF_024139225.1 of Suncus etruscus. Classification (NCBI taxonomy): domain Eukaryota; kingdom Metazoa; phylum Chordata; class Mammalia; order Eulipotyphla; family Soricidae; genus Suncus; species Suncus etruscus. Next base: position 4,809,680 of record NC_064852.1, read on the forward strand.
TACATTGTTGGTGGAAATATAATTGACACAGGTACTATAAAATCATAAATTTTAAAATTATTTTTAAATTAAATCACCATGACTTACAAACATATTCATAGTTGAGATTTATATCTACAATATTCCACCTATCCAGTGTCAACTTAACCTCCACAAATATTTCCAATCTCTCTCCCAAATCTGCTCTTCTCTCCCAGTCTGCCATTTTGACAGGCACCTTTTAAGATTAGTGGTTTGAGTTTGGGTCTCATGTTTTCAGTACTGTTAAATGGTTTGAATATTTACATCTATAATTCCTCAAACCACTGATGTGTACTGAAATCCCCTTAAAATCTGCCTCCTGTTATTTCTCTTTCTTCACATCCCTTCCACTCTATGACTTTCTTCCTTTTCCTCGTGTAGGGGCACAGGTGAGCTTAATGTTTCCCATTTAAACCATTGCATTCCTTATCCAATTATTCTAGATATGATATATAAAGAACACAATCCTGTGATTTCCCTTCTTTATCTGGCTTTGTTGCAGCAAATTGCAACAAATATTTTTTACAGCTTTGTAGTATTCTTTACAGCTTTGTAGTATTCCATTATATATATACTATCTAGAAAATCCTTTAAAAATAATTTAAAAGCCAGTGATACTACTCTCAAAGATATGAAAACACTTATTCGAATAAACATTGCTATAGTCTCACTATATTCATAACAGAATAATTCACAATAGCTAAAACATGGAGGTTGAAGATCTTACCTGTATTTGTGTGTGTATGTATGTGTTTTGAGGGGTCCCACACCTGGAGGTGGCCAGACTTATTCCTGGCTCTGCACTCGCCCCTGCCAGTTTGTTTCTTTGTCTGTGTCAGTACTCATACAACCATATGAGATACCATATGGATTCAGGTTGGTCACATGCAATGAAAAAGCCCTATTTTTTACACCATTTCTCAGGCCCCAGGATAGGTAATACATAGAAACAATCCAATATCTATTGTCAGATAAATGAATAAAGACACTGTTGTATATATGTGTAATATATATATATATATATTCTATGGAATTCTGCCACTATTCTGCCACTAAAGATGATAAAACTTTGCTTTATTTAAAACAAAAGTTGGGAGCTAGTAATGATTATGTTAAGTGAAATAAAGCCAGAAGTTAAAAACAATTTTAGTTGTTTTCATGCATATGTGGAATATAAATTATTAAAGCAGATAATAAGCAGACAAAAAGAAAAAAATATTAGTTCATAGGCTTAGTGAAATATATGATGTTCTCAGATAATAAGGAGAAGGAGGGTCAGAGAAATGAGTAAAGGAATATTTTAGGGGGTGGCATGGTATAGCAGCTAGGGTGTTAGAAATTCTATTCTCCACATTTTTTTATTTTTTATTATTTACATATATAGAGGTGTGATAGTTGACCACTGAATTTTATTATACTATGCCTATGATAAAAACACAAGAATAAAATTAAGTTTTAAAAATTCTGCAAGATGGGGCAAGAGGGATAAGTTGTTGGCCTTGTATGCAGCTGAGCTGGTTTGCAGCATCAGTGCCACATATAGTTTCATGAGCACTGGCACAGACAAAAGAACAAACACTAAACACTTCCAGATGTGATCCAATCCCCTTCCACTGAAAACAAATCTGTGGTAGTGGTAGTGAGTTCAGTGACAAAAGATAATATTCTTTTGAACACAATTGGATGCAGTTTGGAGTTTCAGTACAAACTGCCCAAGATACATTTCTTCTGCTTAGCTTCCCTAATTACTTATTATTTTAGGAACTAAAATCTTGGGTTACTTTTTATTTTTAAAAATATTCAATATCTTTGTAGAAGGCTTTTCAATCACCAAAGCATCCATTCTCTTTCTATTGCTTACAACCTAAAATCATATCTATGCAATGATTATGAATAGGGAATAAATTTAGGAGAATTATCCCCAATGAAAAAAGAGTAGAGGAATTTGTGATGAGTATTTGACTTAGAATTGAAAGCAGTAAGGATTCTGTTAGGAATGAGAGAAGGAAATTTTTTGCCCATGACTGGAATAATAAAGGTTTCATCCATGTGTGTTTACAGTGAAATGCTCATCAAAGCTAAACCCCTGGCAGCCATATTGTCATGGACAGAGAATGAGATGAAATTCTGAAATAAGGTGTTGATTTCCAATGCACCTTAAAAACAAAAGAAAAATCATCAAGAACACAGATATCTATAATAATAGCTCAAAATATGGGCTAAATTAAAAATTCTCAAAAAAAATCCCAAGGAAACATAAAACCAGTCACATTTTTGCATTCAGCCAGATGAATAGATGCATAGACTCACTTTTTACTTGAATAAGATGTAAATCAACCCATATAAACGTATAGGTATACTGGCAACATCGCTAAAAGCTGGCAATGTCTAAAAGCTAGTGGGTTAAGTTCCCACCCAGCAAAGCCAGGCCTGCTTCAGCCATCATCCATAATTGGTGCTTCGCCAATGGCCCAACTTCACCACTCCTCTATGACTCTCTGCAGAGACACCAATCTGACCAAAAGTCTAGGTATGCAGGTATTGGGATGACATCGTCAGAACTTTTGTAGAGTGAGTGTGGGCGCCATCCCTCCTCTCACCTCTCCTAGACACTTTCTCTTTCGTGTAGCACCACAAAATCTATAGCATTAGTCACAGTGCTTAAAATTTCTAGACCAATCATAAACGCATTGATAATTACATTATTGTTTAACGCTTTCATCCCCTTAGAAACACACCAATCTAGATGACAATGTGTACATGAAGCCACCTAGTCTTCAAAAAAGGAAAAGAAAGAAATAACAGATGATCAACTAACAACTAGAGTTTACTAAACCTTCTGACAACGACTTAATGACCACATTGTGAGATACAGTAATTTTCACAAACTTTGTTTCTATACTCTTTATTTCTCTTTCTTCCGCTTTCATTTTTTTTAATAATTTGACTCCATTTACCCGAAAACAAATGTATTGGGATCACCTATGTCAACTATGTGATACATGTTCTATAGATTATTTTTAAATGCAAAAACTCTCCATTATTTGATAAATACTGAAAAAGCAAACAAAATAAAGAGCTCTTTCTCTTATGTAACTCTAAAAATTAAGTTGATGACCATGCATAGTATATTTTGTGCAATGTGAAGCCATCATCACAATCTGCATATTTATAATTCTCTTATGTGAAAACTAGATATTGGTTTATGTTCCTAACAGTTGGTTCTTAGTACAAATATAGAACTCCTAAAAGAATATAAAAATATAAAACTCCTAAAAGAATATAAAATATAGGAAAACTCCTAAAGGAATGAACTTGTAAAATGGTAGGTTATAAAATCAATATATGGAAATCCATTTCTATATGAAAACAATAAGATGAGAAAGAATTTTTTTTTGGTTTTAGGCCACACCCGGCGGTGCTCAGGGGTTACTCCTGGCTGTCTGCTCAGAAATAGCTCCTGGCAGGCCCGGGGGACCATATGGGACACCGGGATTCGAACCAACCACCTTTGGTCCTGGATCGGCTGCTTGCAAGGCAAACGCCGCTGTGCTATCTCTCCAGGCCCCGAGAAAGAATTTTTTAAAATTTCATTCATCATTATGCCCCCAAATCAACTATATGAGAATTAAGTTAAAAATAAGTTAAATATATACAACAAGACCTATTAGATTCTATTAAAAGAAATAGAAATAGGGGCTAGATAGATAGCATAGTGAGGATTGCATTTCCCTTGCACACATCAACCAAGTTAGATCCCAGGCATCCCATATGGTCCAGGATTGATTTTGCATGAAGCCAGGTGTAACCTTAGGACTAACAGTTGTGCCCCCCCCCCAAAAAAAAAAGAAACAGAAGAGGGCAACATTAAAAGAAAATTATAATCTGCATATTAATTAGAAAATTGACATTGGGGCCGGCTAGGTGGTGCTAGAGGTAAGGTGTCTACTTTGCAAGCGCTAGCCAAGGATCAGGGCCCCGGTTCAATCCCCCTGCGTCCCATATGGTCCCCCCAAGCCAGGGGCAATTTCTGAGCGCTTAGCCAGGAGTAATCCCTGAGCATCAAATGGGTGTGGCCTGAAAAAAACAAAACAAAACAAACAAACAAAAAAAGAAAATTGACATTGTTAAGATTACATTACTTACATTTAGAATATGAGGAGGGTATCCTAAGACAATGATGATGGGAAGTGGATACTCTGGTGAAAGGCATGGCGTTGGAAAATTGAATGCGTGAAACCATCTCATTAACATTATTGTTAAGTCAGAGGCTTTAAAATTTAATAAAAAAATTAAAAATACGCTAAACTGTACAACCCAAATGCTATAACACAAAAAGGCTTCTAAAAACAGGAAATTAATGGGTAAGTGGCTATCTATAAAGTTACTACACAATCTTATTGTTATCTGACCATTCAAGATTAACAAATGAGACTATATGAGACTATATCAAATTAAGAAGCTCTGCACTGCAAAGAAAATGTTATCAGAATAAACACATCACACATATACTAGGAGAAAATATTTTCCACCACTAAAGCACTAAACTAACAAAGGGTCATTTTCTAAGATATAAAAAGCATTTGAAAAAATCACAAAACAAAACAACTTTATAACAAATGGGAAGAAGTGATGAATAGATACTTCCTTAAAGAAAACATACAGATTGCCAATAGGCAAGAAAAAAGCTGTGTTTATCACTTATCATCGGGAATGCAAATCATTACAAAGTGTTAGTAAAATTAGCATGGATAACATACACAGTAGTGCTGGTGTAAATGTAGAAAAAAATACTCATTTACTGTGGATAAAAATGTTAACTTAAAATTGAGCTCCCATATGATCCAGCTATACCACTCCTAGGGATATACCCTAGGAACACAAAAATACAATACAAAAACCAACCCTTTCCTTAAACCTATATTCATGGAAGCACTATTTAACATAGCAAGACTCTGGAAACAACCAAGATGCCCTTCAACAGACTAATGGCTAAAGAAACTGTGGTACATATACACAATGGAATATTATGCAGCCGTCAGGAGAGATGAAGTCATAAATTTTTCCTATATGTGGATATATTGAAACCTATTATGCTGAGTGAAGTGAGTCAGAGGGAGAGAGATAGACACAGAACAATTTCACTGATTATGGGTTTTAAGAAAAATCAAAGACATTATTGTAATAATCACCAGAGACAATAGAGATGAGGGCTGGAAGGACTGGCTCACAAATGAAGCTCGTCACAGAGAGGTGTAGTTCGGGAAATAACTACACTAACAACTATCATGGCTATCTTAATGAATGAGAGAAGTAGAATGCCTGTCTCAAATACAGGTAGGAGGTATGGGAGAAGAGAGATGGGGGAGCATTGGTGGTGGGAATGTTGCACTGGTGAAGGGGGAGTATTCTATTTATGACTGAAACCCAACTACAATCATGCTTGTAATCATGGTTCTAAATGAAGATTTTATATATTAAAAAAAAATAAAAGTTTTGTCTAAGGCATTTTCCCACGTCTAAGGCATTTTAAACAAAAAATAAAAAAGAAAGAGAGAAAATAATAATAAGAAAAATTTCACTTCCTATATTCTAGCAACTTCACTTCCTGGCATCTACTTCAAGACCCAACACTATTTTGAAAATATACTTATTTTCCTATGTTCACTGCAGCACTATTCACAATAGCTAAGATTTGAGAACAATCCAAGTGTCCAAGATCAAATGACTAAATAAATAATCTTTGTGATATATATGCAATGAAATACTACTTGACTCTAAGGAAAAATTAAATCATAAAATTAGCTACTACTTGAATGGAAATGGAAAGCATCATACTGAGTCAGGAGGGAGATTTATATTAAATAATCTTTCACATAGGATATAAAGAAAATACTACAGGAATAAAAAGTGGTCAAGGACAATAGAACATGAGAAAGAGATTACATAGCTTACATTTACCAGATGAGGAGGAGACCCTAAGACAATGATAGAGAGAAGTTCATACTCTGGTGAAAGGTATGCTGTTGGAAAATTGAATGTATGAAACCATATCATTAACAATATTGTAAATCAGAGGCTTTACAGATTAATAAATAAAAAATTAAAAATACACTAAATAACTATACAACCCAAATACTATAAACCAAAATGGCTTCTAAAAACAATAAACTAATAGAGCAAACTGACTGGTTATAAAGTTAGCACACACGATTTGTTCACATTTCTATATAGAAATGATCATAATAGAAATAGAACATAGAGTCTTTCCCATAGTGTTCAAATATATTAAGTAACTAGGAATCAACTTAACAAAATAGGTGGGTATATATGGCATGCTGTGTATGAAAGTGGGTTTTTGGAAATTTAACTTGGATTGTTAATTGGTTAATGGATTAACCATTAACAATGGTGGAGGGAAGAAGTCTGATGGTGGGATAGGTAATGGAACATAGTATGTTTAATACCCAACTATGAATAACTTTATAAATTATGATGCTTTAATAAAAAATTTTAAATATGGTAACCTATTAAATGCTTGATCTTATATGTAGGATATAAAGAAGCAAAGCAAGAGAACAGTCCATGTTCAGCATTAAGATTCAGGCTGCAGTACTGACGATACCAGAAGGGAGATTTTATTTTCCATGTTGGGTTAAGGAGGTTCACGAGATGGAGGAGGAAGGATTTTCACATCTTAGTGGTGGGTGTGTTTATATAACGGCCCTTTATTTCATTTCAAGGTCCACGAACAGCTGTGATCAGGGTTTCTTTGTTCCTAGTTTTGTATGCTAGGATCACTCCCTGTGGTTTTCAGGGACACTATGTGAAATTATGGATTGAATCTAGATCAACTCTGTGCAAGTACCTTATCCATTTTACTGTTCTTGCAGCCTAATTTACCTTTAAAAATATAAGACGTCGAAATGCACCCCAGTGTCAGAAGAAAGCTCTTGCACTGAAAAATGTGATCCCCCTACCACAAATAAAAAGACAAAAGAAAATTTAAAAGATATTCATCAAGCACATTATGATTCAGATAAATATAACCTCAATAAAATATTTTAAAATGGGGACTCAGGGGCCAGAGAGATAACATGGAGGTAAGGTGTTTGTCTTGCGTGCAGAAGGACAGTGGTTCGAATCCCGGAGTCCCATATGGTCCCTCGAGCCTGCCAGGAGCGATTTCTGAGTGTAGAGCCAGGAGTAACCCCTGAGCGCTGCCGGGTGTGACCCAAAAACCAAAATAACTAACTAACTAACTAACTAGGAATAAAAGGGGGACTGAACTGATTGTCCCACAGGTAGGGTACTTGCTTTGCACATGGCTGATCTCGGTTCAACTTTGGACACCACATATGGTCCTCCTAGACTGCCAGTTGTGATTCTGAGTCCAGAACACTGACAGGTGTGGGTCCAACTCTCACACATATACACACAAATTAGTTCATATATGAAAGGAAACTTTATTAGGGCCAGAAATAAAGAAATAAGAAGCAGTAGTTAGAACAATATTATTGTTGTTATCATAGTTAGAACATTGAAGACATCTATATAATTAAATCCCCTCTGAGGAGGAAGAAACAGGTGAATATTTATCTCTGATAAAATGCATGCTGGTAAAAATAAAAATTTCTAAAAAAAAGCTGCATGCTGGAAGGACCGCCCACAATACGAAACTCACCACAAACTGTGATTAGCACAGTTAGAGAAATAACTACACTAACAACTACCATGACAATGTTAATGAGTGAGAGAAGTAGAATGCCTGTTTCGAATGCAGGCAAGGGGGTGGGGAAGGAAGGAGATGGGGGCATTGGTGGTGGGAAGGTTGCACTGGTAAAAGGTGGTGTTCTGCTTTATGACTGAAACCTAGCTACAAACATGTTTGTAATCACGGTGTTTAAAATAAAGATATCATTAAAATAATATTAATGCATCCATGTATATTGTACACAATAAATGCCTTAGTGAAGTTTTTAGAGTTCTGGGGATATTTTTTATAGGTTGGTTATAGTTTCTATATTCATACACAATTGGAAAAACAATCTATGCTTCACTAACCTCTTGGCATTTTAATGTAAAAAATGGATTATTTTTATTCGGATTACATTTACTTATTTAGCAGTTGGCACAAACTCACTTTGTGTGACTTCTGAAGAAGAGAGGATGATTAGAACCACAATGAGAATAACATCTTAATTGTCACTTCTAACCTTGCAGGACCAGGATTGCCATAGATAACAATGTGTTTCCAGGTATCCTGATATATTGTTAGGACCATAAAGAACTGCCAGGAAATAAAGATAGCCATCTACTTGTATGTAAAGATTCTATTCAACCATGCTAGAGATTTTTGCATTAGTGAAAAGTAAAGGCCTATGTGTCCATCACTTAGAATTAGTGTATAATCATAAGAAAATAGCTAAACACAAGTGGACATTAAAATAACTCTTTTTATTGCCTTCCACGTTTTATCTAATCCAAAAATAATTCACAAAACAAATTCCAGTAGCCTTTAATATTTTTTGGAAAAATTTAAAGAATTGTTTACTTTCAATTGGTTTCTTTCTTGCTCTTTAGAAGGTGCAGTATATTCACAAGATATTTTTTAAAGCACTGACCTAAAAACGTGATGAATATAAGGGGAATTAGATACTTGGTAGAAAATAGCAAGTGACCTCAAGTTTGTGTCCTTACCACATTAGCTTTGGAAATTTTGAACTTTGAAATACTTTTTTAAAGCAAAGGATGCTTAAGTCATGGATAGCTTCCTGACTCTGGAGACTTTCCATTAGTATATAGTTTAGTCAATAAAGTTACTGAAGTGAATTTTGTCCACTTTCCTTGACCTCCTATGGGTATTTGTTAAGCAATTCATGGTAACAGTGGAGAAAACAAAATCTATAGGAAACAGAAGGAGGTGTACTCTTCCAATCACTGGCCCAGCACCGTGGTCTATGGGAAAGGTTTAATTTTCTGTGAACTTTATTTTTTCACTGTTTGTGAAAACTGTAAAGTTGGAAGTTATTTTGAATGTTCAAAATCAAAACTCCTCTGGAGAATTTTCCAAGCTGCTACAAAATAATTTTAATTTTTTATTTCGTAGTTTTAGTAAAAAGTATTTCATAATAAATGGAAGCAAAGCTTCTGTTATAAAGAATGCTAATAAGTTAAGTAGAAATGTTTTGCCTGGTATCATGTTAAAAATTTTTACTAGCCTTCCCTATCTGTGACCACATTGTTTTAGAATTTTTAAATCCTGTCTCTAATAATGATAATATTAGTTGCTCTATTTTTATAACAATATAATAATAATGAGGATGAGTTGCTCTCCATAATCATTGAAAATGCTGCCCCTCTATAGAGAAGCATGTGTATCATACTTTTCAATCATAATTCATCTCAAATGCAAGATATTCAAGTTCCTGATTTACTCAAAATTCTCATTTTCATCAACTATTGTTGAGCATTTTTATCTTCCAGCTATTGTGAAAGTTAGACAGTATATTAATGGAAGTAAGAAAACTTTACTTTAGCAATGAGATACTTAAAATCCAAAGTACTAACATAAACAATCAAATAAGTCTATGACTAAAACATGATACATGTTCTGAAATCCTAGATACTGGTATTAAAGTAAGCAGCTGAAGAAGCAAACTATCCCTTTCTCTGATTTATGCCTACTCGATTCAATATGCAAATAAAAGAGTCCATCCTTTGCCCAAGGTTGTTTATTGACAACTGCCAAGGAGTTATTATAGTAAACTCATAAATCCATTATAGCTAGCAATGTAAGCAGCACCCCTACAATATGTATTATATAAATGATAAAAAATCTTTTCAGAAAACTTTAGTAATGATGAGCACATTGACAAGAAGAAGGCTGTGTCAACTTCTCAGAGGAGATAGAAGCAGAATGTACTAAAAGGAGGAACACAAGGGCACAGAAATTGCAAAAGAGAAAAGGTACAGGCTGAGACATTGAAAAATAGTCTTTATTAAGGCATAATAGATTAGAAATATTTGTTAAATAGGCTGGTATTCAGATATTAATGTGATGATGCTTCTTTGAGTGTTTTTAAGTCAACTAGGGATGCCGCCAGATTAGAGGTTTTATTTGTTAAAGTTATTAACAAATACAAGCAAGATAAGAACTAGAACACAAGCAAGGACTATATTATAATAGTTTACTCGGTACTAGTACTGGTCCAGATGAAGCAAATGTTAAATATATTTGTTTCCAGTTTTAAATATATTTGTTCCCCATCTCTACTAACATCAGGGGCTCTAAATTAGCAGGAGTTTACTGCTGAATTCTCAATTTGAATCCACTTCAGGTATTTACCCTAGTGTGCAAGAAGAAATTCAACCATATACTGTTGGGTCACAGTTCTGCTGAAATGCATGCTGAGATATAGTTGAATTCTGGGAATGAATGCATAGAGAGCAGGTCAGGAAGTAGGAGGGGCAGAGAGAAGTTGAGTGGCAGCACAAAAGTGCAAAAATAATCTTCAAAGGCAGTGAGTCATAAAAGACTGCCTACAGTTAGGGAATAATGATTATTTTCTCCAAACTATGCAATATGATTCTCTTTCTGGATTCTGAGAAAAGACCTGGACTGTAAAATCACTCTATATCAGGGATCTCAAACTCAATTTACCTGGGGCCCGCAGAAGGCAAAGTCGGGGTGATCCTTGAGTGCAAAGTCAGTAGTAAGCCTTGAACATTGGGGGGTGTTACCCAAACAACTAAAACAAAACAAAACAAAAAAAGATTCCTCTAGGGGAGGGCCACAAAATGTTGTATGGAGGGCCTCAAATCTCCAACCCCAGGTGAACGAATCTGAATCAGGTCTATGCAAGAAATAATCCAAACCAGGCTGAGGGTGAAACACATATAGTATGAAAATCTTCTACCTCATATCTCCACCCCACTGCCTGCCAAAACTGCCATTTTTATTGAGTCCAGAGACCTACGGGTGGTGCAGTAAGGACAACGTAAAGAAAGATAATCCAAGGCAGCTATCCTGAGCCAGTCCCACCCAGGGTTCTAAATAAAACAATCTCTGTTTTAGGGTCAATCCAAGTTGTAAACCAACATAGAAAGATACCAGGGATGATCTTTGTTTTAGGTAAAATAAGATGTAATGTAAACATCGGACCATTGGAAAGGAAGTAAGACGAAATCTGAAACACTTATTTTAAATGGAGCTAGGCATTTAAAGAAGAAAGTGCTTTTGCCGAGACTTCTATTAAATGAGCTCCTTTATTATGCACCTCAGTTTCCCCACATGCAACATTAGCCTTGAAACAGGTGGCCTCATATAGCTCTTCCATATCTGAACTTCTGTGATGCTAAGGAGGAAAACCCAGTTCAGAAAACCCATTAGAGTGAAGCTGTCTTTTTCCATTAGTCCAAATGTATCTAGACTCATCAAAATGGGTTTTGACTCGCAGGGACCAAATGTCTTCATTTAGATCAGACGGGGAAAAAGCAGCCTCACAAATTACACCATTTCTCCCACCTCCATTACGCTCTGAGCATTCTGCCACTACTGGCTGTTACAACCCAGCAACACGCGGCCAATTGGAGCATAAAAGACAATAACCTTAATGGGAAAGAATTGGTAGCTGGAAGACGCCACAGATTGTATTAGGAGAAATGAAGTAATATTTAATTTCCCAGGTCATAAATAATCTGTCTGCCCACATTAGGAGCGTATCAGGTTTGACAGGAAAAATATTTACCAACACGGCAAAAAAGATCATTATTTTATTCATTATTAGTGGGTAATGAAGGGTGCATATCAAAATTTTTTTCTTGACAGATGGAATTGTAGAGGAGTTTAGAGTAGCTCGTGATTCTCACAAGGTGCAAAAACAATCATTGTGGTAATTCCTCGTGCATGTTGGTAAAGTTGTTTATAGGTTTCAAAGTGTTCCTTTGCTTTGTTTTCTCAGAGAACCTCACTGCAGAAAAAATAAAAATTCATTTTAGGTAGATGGGCAATAAGTTTCAATGATTGATTCAATGTTTTGGCAAGTAACCCAAAAAAAGAGCAAAATGGTGATTCATAATTTCTAATTATTCCTGTTTCAAATTTTTACTACAATAACAATAATAAGTGCTTTGGTTTAAATTATTCCTTTAAACTTTTTATTTATTTTTTGGTTCGGGGGTCATGCCTGCCTGTGCTCTTGCTTACTCCTGGCTTTGCACTCAAGAAATACTCTCGGCCAGGGGTGCAAACCATATGGGGTGCCTGTAATGGAAACCAGGTTGGTTATATGTAAGACAAATTCTTTACCCGCTAAATAATCTCTCTGGGCTCAAACTTATATTTTTAAATTAAAATTTTTGCTTAAATTGTTGTTGCTGTTGTCTATAACTCACATAGCACTATGGAAATAAAGATTAAAATCACTTTCCTAAAATAGATGTGTTGCCTATTGATTTCCATTATTCATAAGTAACTGTGTCTATAAAGTTTCCCCTAGCACAGAATTATCAAGTATTGGACTAGTGTACCTAGGGGAAATATAGAGTTAGGTTCCTATGAGCCTCTCGTTATATGTTTTTTATTAAAAAATCAATACGTAACTTTTTATCTGTGTTTATAAATGTTTAAAGATATTTAATATGCATTGTTAATTTAATACAGATTGTTGATTCATTAACTTTGATTTTATCATCAACACCATAACTCACACCTGAAGCTTACCTAGACATATGTATTCTCTATATGATATATTTTTATGCTTGGTTAACTCTAAGGTAACACACTTCAACATTATGGTTAGGCATCACTTGAGACAGAAAATTTACTAGCAAAAACAATGCCAAAGCAATATGAAAAAATGTATGCTACTAAATAAATTAGCAAAAGGACTTTTGGTTTGAGACCTAAAGCAGAATTTGTTCCTTGCTGGAAACACACAAGTAGATGATTTCCAATTTTTCTTTTTATTACTTTATGTGTGTTTAAAAAACTGCTCCAAATGCTAATTTGGGAATTACAACTAAATTTTAGCAAATAGGTAAATTTGTAAGTATAAAAATCGCAAATTAACTATAGCTTCCAAATTAAATTAAATGGAAATGAAATTTGATTGATTTCTAGCTAGCTATTCTCACTGCTCCCAGACTCAGGTTAAGAACCATTTTGTTATTTGTAGGTTTCTTGTGTACGTGTGTGGTTTTTTTATTTTGTTTTGTTTTTGGCCACGTGTGAATACTCGGGGTTTAGTCATAACTCTACAAGCAGGGATCATTTTCCTGACTTGGGGGGTCATGTGAGTGTTGGTAGAGGCCTTTGGATTGGTCCTCATATTGCCTTCTAATTAGATGGCTCTCAATTGGTTCCTTTGGTTTTCTTGTTAAAAAGATGTTTCCTCATTGCCTCCTCATCTGGCATTTTCCCCTGGGGGACGGGCTTTGTTTTTCATTGGAAAGATGCTTTGGAGGCCTGGAGAAGCTGCCATCTTGACTTGTGGTTCCACATGCTGGAGTGACTGGCTTGTGGAGGAACAGTTTGCAATGTGAGTTTCTGGACTGCTATTCCTTCTCAGCTATGTGTGGATTATTTCTTGCATCAGAGTTGCTGTGGGACCTGTGTCTCTTGTCCTACCCAGATTTGGGGTATGGGGACCCCTCTCCCTCTCTGTGGATTGTGGAACACACAACCAACCATTTGTCATGTGAGGGTTAAGGTTTCAAACCCAAGCCAACTGTATGCAAGACAAGCACCCTATCCAATATACACTATCTCTCTGGCCCTTTTGTTGTTTTCTGTTTTTAGGTGAAATAAAGGTGAAATTAAAGGTCAACTAGCCCTGATAGGAGTTTTAGTTTGACCTAATCTGAAGAATGAAATTGTAATTAAAATGAAAATTAAAGTAGAAATTATTTTTTCATTCTATAATTCACTTTTTCTGAGTGATGGGTTTGGATGCTACAGGCAATTATAATGAAAAAGTTTGCAATCATATTTAATACCTGTGAACATTGAAAAACAATGAGCGTACAAATATACATTTGGTGAAGCAGTGTCCTGGAACATGAAAAGCAATCTAGACTCGTTCTCAAATTACCTCTTTATATCATAGAACAGAAAACAGCTTCCTGGTCTCTAGACTACTAAGGTAATGTTAGCTCATCTATATGGCAGCCCATTGGAATTCAGAACTTGTTTTGTATTCTATCTTGCTTCCAAGACACTTTCTTTCTGAGCTATGTAAAGACCCGAAGCAAACCATGGGAGTTTACTGGTTGACTCTAATCAGTGCTACAAATCTACAAATCTAAGGATGTTTTCATTGCTTCATAACATTCAAAAAGAGAACTACTGCTTCCATTCAAAATGTATTTCAGAAATCTTTATATTTCAGAATATTTTGTTTACTTATTCTGACTACCAGAATGAAGTTATTGGAACACACATCAATTGCTGTTGGGAAAAAGTCACTTTCGACAGAGGCAGGGGCTGCACCCAGAAGACTCCACATGCCAGTTCTTCTGATTCTCTTCAGCTGGTATATTGGAGGCTCTGGGAAGGACAGCTAGCCATAGGCCCCCTTAGCTGACCACTTAGTCAAAGGGACTGAGATCCCCACACGCCAGGCAGTGCTTGTGAGGCCCTACTGTGTAAAATCTGGATTACTTGCATACTAATCTCTATTAACTTCCCAGCTCAATATCACACAATTTTTAAATTTTTTAAATATATTTTGACATTTTTTAAAATTAAATATACATGAGATACACAATTACGAAGGTATTTATGATTAAGTTTCAGTCAATGCCCAACACCAATACCTTCTCCTATGGACTTTTCCCACCTCCAATGTCCCCTGTTTTCCTCCAACTCTGCTCCTTACCTGCTTCTCAAGCATATATTTATTTTCTCTCTGTCTCTCTGTCTCTTTCTGTCACTGTGTGTCTCTTATCATTTTAGCAGTGTGCTTTGCAATATTGTTACTGAAGTGGGATCATGTCTATTCTTTTATATCCTTTATCTCTTTCAGCACCCAATTCTTGTTCAAAGTGATCATTTCCATCATTTCCAAAGATTATGACAACAGTGGTAACTTCTCTGCTCTAACTTCACTTACTTACTCTTTGTGGCAATCTTTCTACCACTAGACCAGTTCTCCTGGCCCTCATTTCTATTGTTTTTGGGTATTATTACCATGCTATCTTTGTTTTTTCTTTTTTTTATATCTACCACAAATGTGTGCAATCATTTTATGTCTATCCTTCTCCCTGACCAATTTCACTCAGCACTTCATATACCTCCAGATATAAGCAAATAACTATTTTTTCTATCAGTTGCATAGAATTCCACTGTGTAAATATACCACAAGTTCTTTATCCACTCAGCTGACCTCTAGCAACTGGGTTGTTTTTAGATTCTGGCTTTTGTGAATAGTGCTGCAATGAACATAGGTGACTATAATGAACATAGGTAACTATAATAGATGACTATTTTGTCTTGTGTTTATGGTCCCCTAGGGTCTTTTTCCAGGAGGGACATTGCTGGGCCCTATGAAAACTCAGTATTTAGTTTTTTGACAAATGTCTATATTGTTTTCAAAAAGGCTCAATCAGTTGGTATTTCCACCAGAATTGAGCAAGTGCCCCCTGATTTCCCCCCCCACATTTGCACCATAACTATGATGTCTCTTTGGTGTGAGATGATATCTCATTTTGGTTTTGATTTGCATCTCCCTAATTAATGATGGCAATACTACTCAATCTTAATTATTTTGAGAAGGGTTTCATGCTTTATGAGTCTGAAAACCTCCTGCACTTGGCAATCAGAGATTCACAGGCCCTTAGGTTACAAAGAATAATGGTGTTAATGTAGCCCACCAATCATGAAATATAAAGGACCATAAAGATATTCCAGGCAAATATTTTTTTTTGCTTTTATTGTTTTCTTTTTTTATTGGTTGGTTTTTACTATTGTCTTCAGTTGTTGGGTCACACATATAGTTGGGAATACTTGGCATCTTCTCCCATTTCTGGCTTGGAGTTGTCTCTTCTGGGAAGTGCTTGGAGGTATTTGAATTGCTGCTATCAAATTTGGGTCATGGTTCAGCCTATTTCAGCCATCTCTCTAGCCATTGTTATGTTTTAAATTCTTCAAAGGAACTTCTGAGGCAATTGACTCAATTTTCTTAAAAAAAAAACTGCATTTGTTAAGAAACGTATAATTATGTTAGACTAATTTTATCCTTATATGACTTTCACCCAGAGCTTCTGGATTTGTTCTAACACGTCTTCTTTTTTATTTTTATTTTTTGTTTTTGGGTCACACACAGCAGCGCTCAGGGGTTACTCCTGGCTCAATGCTAAGAAATTGCTCCTGGCAGGCTCAGGGGACCATATGGGATGCCGGGATTTGAACCACCAACCTTCTGCATGCAAGGGAAATGCTTTTATCTCCATCCTATCTCACTGGCCCCAGTTCTTAATACTTCTAAATATGAGACTAAAGAATGAAAACGATTCATATATCATATTTTGTGACTGTTATAAGTTAGGCCTAGAAGTGGGGTCACAGAGAAATGAGTTGAAACAATGGTATCTTGTGCATTTAAACCTTCCAACATTAACCATTGTTATGCCACGTTACATCTCAGTATTAACATTTTTACTCTAGGACACATATCTGTTTATTCCCTCAACCCAACCCAAACCCATACAATGCTTCACTTCAACTGAACTGGAAGAACTAAATGACACATGCATTCCAAGTACCTAAGTCAGTGACAAATTGTGATGAAGAAGTAGTTGTTCTAATCACTGTTAAAATATATGTTTTCCTGTGTCCTGACATGTTTTGCTTTACAATGCTTTTATTTTTTTTCTGTTTTTTTGTTTCTTGTTTCTTCAATTTCTGTTTCCCAGAACTTATTCTCTGTAATTCTTTTGAAACACTTTTTCTATCAATCCACATGTCCACTACAGAACAAAGCACAGTAGACAATCAGTGTTCTTAAGCAGTTGGACATCACCTTACCATGGTCATACTAATACATCATAGATGAATATGGAGCTACCAGAAAACTAGCTACCTGGGGTTTTTCATTTCTCTGTTCTTTACCCTTTGTTATGTACTGAAGCATATTTTATTGAAGAGAAAAGAAACAGATGCCAAGAGAAATTCTGTTACTTGTCCAAGTATTTGCCAAAGCTGAATCATGGTTTCTAGCCCGGAAAGACCTATCTACCTTAAAGCTGTGGCATCCTCTTCACAAAGCTGTTTCCCACAAAACAGCATCCCAGGTCTGTCTTGGTATCTTTGAATTCTTTAGCTTTTACCTCTCCTCTAAAATTCCAACTTTATTCTTAATCTGAGAAGTGGTGCATTTTTAAGGAGCAGGATTAGGATTTAGGGGAATAGGAAGGGACTTCTTTTCTTCCTGAAGACTATATTCTGATGTTTGGCATCTCTACTGTTCTTCACTGACCTTCAACAACTCTGTGACCTTAGAATTCAATATTTCCCTTTCTACTTATTTCAAAAATCGGGGGCATGGTGTAGCTTCTTTTGATTTCTAATAATCCAAAAGCATAACTTTATTCTCTCCACCTGAGGCCTCCACTGTCTTTCCCCAGTAGAGGCCCTCCCCTATGTAAAGCACCACTGGCTTTGCTTCCAGATTGTCTAACAGCTGTTCCTGATATGTATCCATGGGACTGAGTCTCTGCAGGAATTGATGCATAACCAGTGGTTGGCAATGGTTACAGGAAAAATAAATTTATAGGTACACTCACAAAGTCCTTTAGTTACGATTGCCAAAAGGAAAAAATGTGGAGATGAATGGCACAGAAAAGGCAAATGGATAAAAGAAACAGAGGTCATGTCCAAAGAGAAAAATATCAGAGACCTGCAGAGTAACTTCAACATATTCTGATCACTATATAAAAGATAAATATAAATATATGTATGTATATATACAGGCACAGATTTCATTCTAGGAAATCATTGAATTCTTACAGAACTCACTTATTCTAAATATTTTTCTCAATTCATTGTGTATATTCATCTTCCTGGTTCATGTGTGTGTGTGTGAAGTAAGATGGTTTTTAATGAAACTTATTTAGAAAGACACGATTGGGTAAACGTCAGAACTATGTGCTTAAGAAAGAATGCAGTTGGGGAGAGACTGGAAGATAGCACAGTGGTAGGGCATTTGCCTTACACGCAGCCGACCCGCATCAGAATGGAGTTCGATTCCTAGCATTCCATATGGTCTTCTTCTGATCTGCCAAGAGAGATTTCTGAGCCTAGAGTCTGGACTAACCTCTGAGCAGCGTTGGTGCTCCTCCCCCCACCCCCCCCCACAAAAAAAAAAAAAAGAAGGTAGTCTTTCCCACTGTGGAAATGATAAGCCAAAAATATAGAACTAAGCCAGCAAGGTTAGTTCAGCAATCACAAAGATGATTGCTATGTGTTCAAGGGGCTCAAAGGCATGAAAACAAAGCTCTGAATGGCTTCTAGGAGGGGATTTTATACAATTCTTCCAGAATGTTTTACATTTTCTAGTTTTGCATGCACAATCTGAATATTTTTAATAAGAAAGTCTTGCATTGTTGAGACTCTTCTCATTATCTTTTCCCTTGCAGTCTTGATGGTCTCTATAATTATCTCTGGGTGGAGTCTTGGATCTGTGCATTTGGATAGTGGGTGCCTCAGTTTCTCTTTTTCAGAGAACTCAGATTCAGCATGTGTTTTTGTTTTGTTTTGTTTTGTTTTGTTTTGTTTTGCCTAGCTTGGACTAGGTAATTTCTTCTTAAATTATGTTGTCCACCAAAGTGCATTACCAAGGTCTCCATACCTATCTGCCTACATATAACACTCCCTGCTTTAGAAATTCACTCCTTAAATCTTTAAGGGGTAGTTAGGTGGTGATCTGTCTTCTATAACTTCTGCACACTGATAAATGGGTACAAAACCTATCTATGAGGGAATGCAATTTTATGTTAACTTGTTTTTAATGAGGTCAATGCAATAGTTTATTGGGTATCAGTTATTGGTAGGAAGATGCAATATACTATTTTGCTGTGGATAAAAGATAAAATGAGGCATTTTAAAATGTGAACCGCAGACTTTCACAGGGTTAAGTAGTATTCCTTTGTGAGAGAAATAGAATGCAGGATAGGTGTTGGGGACTGTGACTTGTTTGAGGCCATTTTGCTGTTCTTTCTGCCATATTCCAGCTTTTCACCTAAAAGCTATTTTGCAGTCTTGCTGTAAGTTTTTGAGCTAAAGAGAAAGGAATGTGCAGCTGTAGGTTATAATTAGCTCTAGCCCGGAGGAGAGCAAAAGCTGCCTGGTACCGTTATCAGAAACTAGGCCTCACTCCTTAAGACCACATTCCGGAGTGAACTAGGCTGTTATCAATAAGTGTATGCTACATTGTCTGTTCAAGATCACTGAGGCAAGCACATCTTGCACCACCTCCTGATAGTCAAGCAATTAGGAATGCAGCTAGAAGGACACTAGAAATTTCCATGGAAACAGCACGTTCATCATAGCTTGAAGGTCATCCAGCCCCCCTAGCCCACTGCCCACTTCCTTATTTAGAGAATGCTTCACTTTCTTTGTTCCTTAAAGCCTGAAATATATCCTTGCTTTGTATGGGCCTTCGCGCCAAAAGTATGACTGACATCACCTTTGTACTGCCCCCTTCTCCTTCACTATATAAGAAGGAGCTGTAGCCCAATAAAGGTACCTTTGAGCAGTGAGACGCTGCCTTGGGTCTTTATTATTAACCTCTCTCAGATTTTTTACAGGTGTGGTTGCTCTTCTACTCAGCAAAATAGGAGTGCGGTTGTCTGAGAAGCCTTCCCAGCTAATTCCTGCTGGCCGGGTCCCCCCTGGGGGGGCTTCAGGACCCCGCAGATAGGGAGGAAGAGGAGGGAGAAAGGGTCATTGGTGGTGGAAGATTGCACTGGTGAAGGGAGATGTTCTTTTATATATCTGATACCGAACCACAAACATGTTTTTAATCACAGTGCTTAAATAAAGATACTAATTTAAAAAGCCATCCTTTGCTGTCCACCAAAATAACAAATATAAACATGTATGCAACTAAATGAGGAACAAAATACATAAATCAAAAGCTGGTATAGTTGAAACAGTGACACACATATCCACTATCATTATTCAAAGAATAGTTACATTTTAAATTAATTGGTAAAGTGGTACAAAACTCCACAAGAATGTTGTTGTCCTAGACAGCACTATCCATCAATTTGGTTTATCAGTTTTTCGAATATTCCTTTAATAACAGCAATCTCTCAAGTTTAACAAAAGAGAAAATATTAGGGGCTGTAAATCAAGCATTAAAAACTTCAAAAGAATTACCAGAAGGACAATATAGACTTTCCTAATAGGTCACTTATACTGATTCAGTCTGATTCAGTCATACCCCAGGTATGACTAAAAGCCCCCCCACTCTACTACACCCCAAAGGTAATGAAATGAAAATAAGTCATACAGGAGCCGGCGAGGTGGCGCTAGAGGTAAAGTGTCTGCCTTGCAAGCGCTAGCCAAGGATGGACCGCAGTTCAATCCCCTGGCGTCCCATATGGTCCCCCAAGCCAGGGGCAATTTCTGAGAGCTTAGCAGGAGTAACCCCTGAGCATCAAATGGGTGTAGCCCGAAAAAAAATAAGTCATACAGTGATATCAGATTAGTTTCATAATTAATTTTAATTATTTAAGAAATTAACTGAAGGATGAATGGAAATCTCTAAATATAAAAAAGCGAACATAAACCCCCAGTTAACATCATGTACGAAGATAAAATCCAAATGGATTAAAGACCTTGATATCAGACCGGATACCATAAGGTATATAGAACAACACGTCGGTAAAACACTCCATGACATTGAGACTAAAGGCATCTTCAAGGAGGAAACTGCACTTTCCAAACAAGTGGAAGCAGAGATCAACAGATGGGAATACATTAAACTGAGAAGCTTCTGCACCTCAAAAGAAATAGTGTCCAGGATACAAGAGTCACCCACCGAGTGGGAGAAACTGTTCACCCAACACCCTTCAGATAAGGGGCTAATATCTAAAATATACAGGGCACTGACAGAACTTTACAAGAAAAAAAATCTAATCCCATCAACAAGTGGGGAGAAGAAATGAACAGACATTTTGATAAGAAAGAAATACACATGGCCAAAAGGCAAATTAAAAAATGCTCCTCATCACTAATCATCAGGGAGATGCAAACCAAAACAAGGATGAGATACCACCTCACACCGTGGAGATTGGCGCACATCACAAAGAATGAGAACAATCAGCTCTGATGGGGATGTGGAGAGAAAGGAACTCTTATCCACTGCTGGTGGGAATGCCGTCTAGTTCAACCTTTATGGAAAGCGATATGAAGATTCCTCCAGAATCTGGAAATTGAGCTCCCATTCGACCCAGCTATTTCACTCCTAGGGATATAACCTAAGAACACAAGAATACAATACAAAAACACCTTCCTCACACCTATATTTATTGCAGCACTATTCACAATAGCCAGGCTCTGGAAACAACCAAGATGCCCTTCAACAGATGAATGGCTAAAGAAACTGTGGTACATATACACAATGGAATATTATGCAGCCGTCAGGAGAGATGAAGTCATGAAATTTTCCTATACATGGATGTACATGGAATCTATCATGCTGAGTGAAATAAGTCAGAGGGAGAGAGAGAGAGAGACGCACAATAGTCTCACTCATCTATGGGTTTTAAGAAAAATAAAAGTCATTTTTGTAACAATCCTCAGAGATAATGAGAGGAGGGCTGGAACACCAGATCACTTCATGAAGCTCACCACAAAGAGTGGTGAGTGCAGTTATAGAAATACCTACAAAGAGAACTACCATAATCATGTGAATGAATAAGGGAACTGGAAAGCCTGTCTGGAGTACTGGTGGGGGTGGGGTGGGATGGAGGGAGATTTGGGACATTGGTGGTGGGAATGTTGCACTGGTGAAGGGGGTGTTCTTTACATGACTGAAACCTAATCACAATCATATATGTAATCAAGATGTTTAAGTAAAAAAATGAAAAAAATTTAAACTAAAAAAAAAGAAAGGTAAGCACCTTAAACCTTAAACCCTGACTATATGAAGCAAAAAAAAATAAATAAAAATAAATATTTTTGACATAAAAACCGGCCAGCAGACTGCTGCAGAAGCCGGATTCCCTGCTTGGGACATCAGGCGGGGAAAAGACACGAATCTAAGCTCGCCCAGAGGGGCTCAACTGTGAGTGCGAACTGTAAATGTCTCTCTACTGTCCTCTTGTGTGAAACTCTTGGGAGTGGGGCAAAAGAGCTCCAGAAATTTGCTCTCCCGGAGGCCATTTCCAGGGCGGGACTTCAGAACATAAAAACCGGCCGGCAGACTGCTGCAGAAGCCGGATTCCCTGCTTGGGACATCAGGCGGGGAAAAGACACGAATCTAAGCTCGCCCAGAGGGGCTCAACTGTGAGTGCGAACTTTAAATGTCTCTCTACTGTCCTCTTGTGTGAAACTCTTGGGAGTGGGGCAAAAGAGGCTCCATCAGAGCACGGCTGCTCCGCTTCGCTACGCGGCCGTGCGCTCCTAAGAAAAGAACACCATCGCAACAATAAGAAAAAATCACACTAATAACTGTGCTATATCAGAGAAGCAAGCATTTCTCTCTGGACTGTCTTCTCTGTTGCATGCTCGGGCCTAAGATTTGATCCAGTGTGAGGCTTCATCCACAGAGGACTCCCCTCCCTTAGAGGAAAGTCAGCCAATCCAGAAAGGGCGGAGCCAGAGGAGTGTGCACCCTACATTATATAGACAATGAATACCACTACAACACGTAGAAAAACCCACAATACAAGTGTGACAATGGGGAAACAACGCAGGCCAGCATCAGACATAGAGAATGAAGATGACAATTCTGAGGACCAGATAATGACTGAACAACTAATCAACCTCTCAGATAAGGACTTTAGACTAGCAATATGGAAGGTGCTCAACAGACTCCAAGAAACCATGGATCGAGTTGAACAGAACACTAATAAGAACCAAGAAAATATGAAGGCAGAAATGACAAAACTCCAAACTGAAATAACATGTCAACTAACAGGACTGAAAAAGTCAGTAAACGAAGTGAATGACAAAATGGATAAGCTCTGGGACAGGGTATCAGAAGCTGAGAATAGACTTGGTGCTGTGGAAGATGAGATATATAACAATTCCATACAGCAGGAGAGATTGGACAAAAAACTTAAAGCAAATGAGCAGACAACGGAAAAATTAGTCAAAGAATGGGAACAGATGAAAATAGAAGTCTATGATAAGATCAACAGAATCAACTTAAGAATCATTAGAGTCCCAGAGACCCAGGAAGAAAATTCCCAGGAAGAATCAATGGTCAAGAACATCATTAAAGAGAAACTTCCAGAGCTAAAGAATATAGGTGATCAAATCCTGCATGCTCGAAGAGTACCAACCAAAAGAAACCCCAGAAAAACCACCCCAAGACACATCCTAGTCACAATGACAAATCCCACAGATAGAGACAGAATTCTGAAAACAGCAAGATCAAAAGGGGAAATTACATTCAAGCAAGCATCCTTGAGATTTACAGCAGACCTGTCACCAGAAACACTCAATGCCAGAAAGCAGTGGTGGGATATTGTGACAAGACTGAATGAAATGAATGCTTCACCCAGAATACTATACCCAGCAAAACTCACTTTCCGGTTTGACGGAAGAATACATGGTTTCACAGACAAAAAGCAGCTCAGAAACTTTACAGACACAAAACCAGTCTTAAGAGAAAAACTGAAAGACCTAATTTAAGACAAGACTAACCAAAAGACACCAAATTTCGATATAAAGATGGCATTAAATCCCAGGACAATTCTTTCTCTCAACGTCAATGGACTAAATGCACCAGTCAAGAGACACAGAGTGGCTAAATGGATCAAAAAACTCAATTCAACCTTCTGCTGCCTACAAGAAACACACCTGAATAGTCAGAACAAACATAGACTCAAAATAAAAGGCTGGAGAAAAATCATCCAAGCAAACAACACCCATAAAAAAGCTGGAGTGGCCATACTAATATCAGATAATGCAAACTTTATACTCAGGAAGGTTGTAAGGGACAAAGATGGACATTTTATATTAATCAAGGGGTATGTAGAGCAGGAAGAATTCACTCTCCTAAACATATATACACCGAATGAGGGGCCAGCAAAATATTTAATACAACTGTTGACAAATCTGAAAAATAATATCAATAACAACACAATAATTGTGGGGGACCTTAACACGGCTTTGTCAACACTGGATAGTTCAACCAGACTGGAACCCAACAAGAATATACTAGACCTTAGGAGAGAAATGGAAGAAAGAGGCCTAGTGGATATAAATAGGACACTCCATCCCCAGAAACCTGGATACAAATTCTTCTCCAATGTACATGGGACATTCTCCAAGATAGACTACATGCTAGCACATAAAACATATCTCCATAATATCAAGAGGATAGAAATTTTGCAGACTACCTTTGCTGACCACAAGGCTCTGAAATTATTTGTGAATTCCAAAGGGACTCAGAAGAAAAACATTAACACCTGGAAGTTAAACAGCCTCATACTCAATAATCAGTGGGTCCGAGATGAAATCAAGGAGGAAATCAAAAGGTTCCTGGAAACAAATGACAATAAAGACACAAACTATCAGAACTTATGGGACACAGCAAAAGCAGTACTGAGAGGAAAATTTATTGCTTTGCAAGCACACATCAGGAAGGAAGAAGGAGCTTACCTGAGTAGCTTAATGACACAGCTAATAGAACTAGAAAGTGCTCAACAAAAGGACCCAAAAATAGGAAGACAGAAGGAAATAACAAAGCTGAGAGCAGAAATCAACGAAGTGGAAACCCAAAAAACAATCCGAAAGATCAACGAAAGCAGAAGTTGGTTCTTTGAAAAAATAAACAAGATTGATAGACCACTGGCAAACCTAACAAAGAAAGAGAGAGAGAGAAACTTGATAACTCATATTAGGAATGAAAAAGGAGAGATCACTACTGATATGACAGAGATTCAAAGGGTAATCAGAAACTACTTTGAGAAACTCTACGCCACTAAAAATGAGAACCTGGAAGAAATGGATAAATTCTTGGACTCTTATAATCTTCCACGGTTGAAGGAAGAGGATGTAGCGTATCTAAACACCCCCATCACCATTGATGAAATCAAAACGGTAATCAAAGGTCTGCCGAAAAACAAAAGCCCAGGCCCAGATGGATTCACTAATGAATTCTTTCAAACTTTCCAAGAGGAACTACTACCAATCCTGGCAAGACTCTTTCATGAAATTGAACAAACGGAAACACTTCCAAATAGCTTTTATGAAGCCAACATCACCTTGATACCTAAACCAGACAGAGATGCTACAAAAAAAGAAAATTACAGACCAATATCGCTGATGAATGCCGACGCAAAGATCTTCAACAAAATCCTGGCAAATAGGATTCAATGCCTCATTAAGAAGATCATCCACTACGATCAAGTAGGTTTCATCCCAGGAATGCAAGGATGGTTTAACATCCGTAAATCCATCAACATCATACACAACATCAATAACAAGAAAAATAAAAACCACATGATAATATCAATAGATGCAGAGAAAGCATTTGATAAGGTCCAACACCCATTCTTGATCAAAACTCTCAGCAAGATGGGAATGGAAGGAACCTTTCTCAATCTAGTTGAAGCCATCTACCACAAGCCAATGGCAAATATTATCCTCAACGGAGAAAAACTAAAAGCCTTCCCTCTAAACTCTGGTACAAGACAAGGCTGTCCTCTCTCACCACTCCTATTCAACATAGCACTGGAAGTACTTGCTATAGCGATTAGGCAAGAAAAAGATATCAAGGGAATTCAGATAGGAAAGAAAGAAGTCAAGCTCTCACTGTTTGCAGATGACATGATACTCTACTTAGAAAACCCTAAACACTCTACCAAAAAGCTTCTAGAAACAATAGACTCATATAGCAAGGTGGCAGGCTACAAAATTAACACACAAAAATCAATGGCCTTTCTATACACCAATAGTAATAAGGAAGAAATGGACATTAAGAAAACAATCCCATTCACAATAGTGCCACACAAACTCAAATATCTCGGAATCAACTTGACTAAAAATGTGAAGGACCTATACAAAGAAAACTATAAAACTCTGCTCCAAGAAATAAGAGACGACACGCGGAAATGGAAACGCATACCCTGCTCGTGGATTGGCAGGATTAACATCATCAAAATGGCAATACTCCCCAAGGCATTATACAGATTTAATGCTATCCCTCTAAAGATACCCATGACATTCTTCAAAGAAGTGGATCAGGCACTTTTGAAATTCATTTGGAACAATAAACACCCTCGAATAGCTAAAGCAATCATTGGGAAAAAGAATATGGGAGGAATTACTTTCCCCAACTTTAAACTGTACTACAAAGCAATAGTTATCAAAACAGCATGGTATTGGAATAAGGACAGGCCCTCAGATCAGTGGAATAGACTTGAATACTCAGAAAATGTTCCCCAGACATACAATCAACTAATTTTCGATAAAGGAGCAGGAAACCCTAAATGGAGCAGGGAAAGCCTCTTCAACAAGTGGTGTTGGCACAATTGGATATCCGCTTGCAAAAAATTGAACGTAGACCCCCAGCTATCATCATGTACGAAGGTAAAATCCAAATGGATTAAAGACCTCGATATCAGCCCCAAAACCATAAGATATATAGAACAGCACATAGGCAAGACACTCCAGGACATTACAGGCATCTTCAAGGAGGAAACTGCACTCTCCAAGCAAGTGAAAGCAGAGATTAACAGATGGGAATATATTAAGCTGAGAAGCTTCTGCACCTCAAAGGAAATAGTGCCCAGGATACAAGAGCCACCCACTGAATGGGAGAAACTATTCACCCAATACCCATCAGATAAGGGGCTAATCTCCAAAATATACAAGGCACTGACAGAACTTTACAAGAAAAAAACATCTAATCCCATCAAAAAATGGGGAGAAGAAATGAACAGACACTTTGACAAAGAAGAAATACAAATGGCCAAAAGACACATGAAAAAGTGCTCCACATCACTAATCATCAGGGAGATGCAAATCAAAACAACGATGAGATACCACCTCACACCCCAGAGAATGGCACACATCACAAAGAATGAGAATAAACAGTGTTGGCGGGGATGTGGAGAGAAAGGAACTCTTATCCACTGCTGGTGGGAATGCCGTCTAGTTCAACCTTTATGGAAAGCGATATGGAGATTTCTCCAAAAACTTGAAATTGAGCTCTCATATGATCCAGCTATACCACTCCTAGGAATATACCCTAGGAACACAAAAATACAGTACAAAAACCCTTCCTTACACCTATATTCATTGCAGCACTATTTACCATAGCAAGACTCTGGAAACAACCAAGATGCCCTTCAACAGAGGAATGGCTAAAGAAACTGTGGTACATATACACAATGGAATATTATGCAGCTGTCAGAAGAGATGAAGTCATGAAATTTTCCTATACATGGATGTATACGGAATCTATTATGCTGAGTGAAATAAGTCAGAGAGAGAGAGAAAAAAACGCAGAATGGTCTCACTCATCTATGGGTTTTAAGAAAAATGAAAGACATTCTTGCAATAATAATTTCCAGACACAAAAGTGAAAAGAGCTGGATGTTCCAGCTCACCATAGGAAGCTCACCACAAAGAGTGATGAGTTTATTTAGAGAAATAACTACATTTTGAACTTTCCTTATAAAGAGAATGTATGAGGGAAATGGAGAGCCTGTTTAGAGTACAGGCGGGGGTCGGGTGGGTAGGAGGGAGACTTGGACATTGGTGATGGGAATGTTGCACTGGTGATGGGTGGTGTTCTTTACATGACTGAAACCCAAAAACAATCATGTATGTAATCAAGGTGTTTAAATAAAAAAAATGTTTAAAAAAATATTTTTATATTAAACAGACTTCTTCCAAAAAGTACATTGGTTAAAGACAAAGTCACAAATAAATTTTATCTTTTTGAAGTATATAAAAATGGAAATTAAACTGATTAAAACTTTCAAGGTATAATAAAATGAATCTTGAATGAAATTAATAACACAAAATATACATATTACAAAAAGAAAAATACGTAAAATGGTTTTCCAAGCACCACCAGAGGTCATTCTTGAGCACAAAGCCAGAAATAGTCCCTTAGGTGCCTGAGCAGTGGCGCAGCAGTAGGGTATTTGCTTTGCAGGACGACCTTGGTTCAATCCCCCGGCATCCCATATGGTCCCCCAAGCCAGGAGCGATTTCTGAGTGCAGAGCCAGGAGTAACCCTGAGCGTCACCGGATGTGCTCCCCGCCTCAAAAAAAATTAGACAGAACGAGTCCTTAAATAGCTCCTGATGTGACTCATTTAAAAAAAATCTGAAAATTTAAAATAGAATTAATAAAGTCCACGTGACCCAATGAAGATGTTTATTTGAGAAAACTAATACTAAAAATATAATTGTGCTCAGCACTACTAATACCTAGAACATTAAAATAATAATATAGAAAATGTATCAAGAAAAGGGGTACCCACAAATTTGATAACCTAGGAAACTGACCACAATTTTGATGGACTAAAAATACTGAAATACAGCATTTTAATAAAACTAAACATATTTTTAATGACTCAATAACCAATGGATTTCCAGAA
Organism: Suncus etruscus; assembly: GCF_024139225.1. Lineage (NCBI taxonomy): Eukaryota > Metazoa > Chordata > Mammalia > Eulipotyphla > Soricidae > Suncus > Suncus etruscus. Next base: position 4,838,494 of record NC_064852.1, read on the forward strand.
ACCACCAGGTCAAGCTTGCTTTACTGGTGAAATCTATTAAATGTTAAAAACCCACTATTACTACAGCTCACAAGTCTTTCAGAAAGACTTATTTCTGACTTGTTTGCCTTGCACATGACCTCCCATGATCAATACCCAGAAACCCATATGATCCATTGACCCAGCCAGGAGTGTTTTCTGAGAGCACAGCCAAGAATAACCCCTGAGTAGTCCAGGTGTGGCCCAAAAACAAATAAATAAAAACAAAAACAAAAAAAACTACAGAGAAACCATTTCAGTCTCATTCTATAAGGTTATCACTATCCTAATAAAAAATATCACACAAAGAAAAACAAACTATAAGCCAGTATCACTTGTGTATACAAAATAAGAATATTTAGCAAAACATTGTCAAAACAAATCTAACAATGGCAGAGTGATATATTTAATGTATGCAAGTCTGTCCCCAAATCTCTATTCAGTAAGGCCATGAATACAACTCAGATGATCATAACAATGAAAGCAGAAAAATATTTGACAAAATACAATATATTATAAGTTATTCATAGCAAAGTACAAATAAGAGAGATTACTCAACTTTATGAAGAATAAAAAAATAACCATTATTGAAATGATACTTAAAAATCAGAATCTAAACACATCAACCCTAAGACCAATACAAGACAAGGACACCATTATATTTTGCTATCAAAAGTGATATGTTTTAAAATATAGTTAATCTGTTTGCTTGACAGAAATATAAATTTTTCCTTTCACAATATAATATGTTTTATACATCTGGGGTCCTACTTAGCAATTATCACAAGGTCTTAATACATGACATTGTAAACTATTAATTATATAGTATTTTCTTTTCTTATTAGGGGAGACTTTTGTGCAAATTTGGGGGGGCCCTTGTTGGTCAGTCAGGATAGCAGGTGCATGTATGTGATCAGAATGGGTTAATTCTCACTCTCATAATGCTAAGGTTTGCTCAGGTCCCAAGTCTTCTGCACTAGGCAATACTCAGGGGACCATGTGGTTCTAGAAACTGAACTCTGATTGGCTGCATGCAAGGTTTATATACTAGAATATATACATATATACCTAAATCCTTATACTACCTCTCCAGATAACTTTTATGCACAAAATTTTGTTTTGTTTGGGGGCCACACCCAATGGTGCTCACTGCTTACTCCTGGATCTGCACTCAGAAATTATTTCTGGCAGACTTAGGGGAACATATGGGATGCCAGGGATCAAATCCAGGTCAGCTGCATACAAAGCAAAAACCCTATTTGCTATGTATGCTATTGCTCTGGCATTATACACAAAATCCTGATCCATGTAATGGATAGATAGATATTTACTGTATTATATTCTAAATAATATTCATCATTTTTAGCACCATTTATTCATTAACAATCTATCCTTCCATGTTGATTTTTAGAATTTCTAACATCTACGAAATTGCATCTTATAAATTTATCAAACTTTATTCTTTTTTATACAGAAATTTTAAATCTCCATAAGTCTGAACATTGTTATTTATAAGTCCATCACATTTTATTACTAGGATTTGTCTTTATGTCTGATAGAAAAAACAAAACCTCCCACTTTGCTGATCTTTTGTAAAATTCACAGGGGTCTTTGTAAAAATATCATCTTTAGGGTACATTTTTGAAAATTTATTAAAGTCTTTAGAAATTCAGGGGCCTTTAACCTTGAATATTTGTCACAAGACTTGACTTAAGATTCAGTCAATAGGATTGAGGGCTCATCACCAAACCTTTTGTCCCATCTTTGGAACCAGAATAGTTTTCTCTACTGGTACCAGGAATCAAACTTCTAAATGGGAAGGCACTAATGCTGCTCTGGCACGGACTTGTTCCAAGGCAATTTATTATGATCTCCTGATGACTTGTAAACAGCAACAATTTGTTTTCAGGGCAAGGTTCCTGCCCCAACAAGGAAATGAAACCAGAAGACTCTATGTGACATCCAGACTTCGACATATGATTTGGCAAAATCCATAGACTGAAGTCTGACAGCAAAAACTGTGATTGAGAACTTTTCCTGGGACCATGAAGAAAGACTTTGGGGTCAGACAACTTGAGTCTTTAGTTGGTCTTATGGCAAGATGCTTTATGGATAGGGACCACCCTGGTTTTTATTCTTTCTATTTCCCCCAACTTTTGCAGCACCTATGCAAAAAACTAACATCCCTTGTTTATCCTTTAGTTAAGGGCTCATGCCTTTTCATAGAACTTTATGGCATGAATTTGTTTAACCATATATTTATTCATTTTTTTTTATAAAATTATGAAGGGGGAGCAAGGATAGGGGCCAGGGCCAAAGTGGTCTCAGGTGCATTGGTGAAGATAAAAAAGAAAAGAACTAAATATCCAAGCCAAAGTCAACAACAATCAAATCAAGAGATCCAAACTATAACAATCTAGCTTAAAATGGGCCTGTGATACTGGCAGACTAGGGGGAGGAAAATTGGTGATATAGGATGCACTCTGGGACATTGGTGGAGGGAGATGATGAGATTGCCCTGATTCATTCTATGCCTAAAATCCAACTATGAAGGACTTTGGAAATCACAAAGATCTCAATAAAATAAAAATTTAGAAAAATAGTAGTGTCTTCAGAAAGTTAAAGTTGCAGGTATTTAAATATTAAAATATTAAACTTGCAGGTATTTTAAAATTGGATACGATTTTAAAATACCATTTAGCATTTTCTTTTTTTTGGTTTTTGGGCCACACCCGGCGATGCTCAGGGGTTACTCCTGGCTGTCTGCTCAGAAATAGCTCCTGGCAGGCACGGGGGACCATATGGGACACCGGGATTCGAACCAACCACCTTTGGTCCTGGATCGGCTGCTTGCAAGGCAAACGCCGCTGTGCTATCTCTCCGGGCCCATTTAGCATTTTCTTAAGCTTCACAAAACTTCATAACATGTAGGATCACTTGCTATAGAGCAGACACCAGGGGTCTCAAACTCAATTTACCTGGGGGTCGCAGGAGGCAAAGTCGGGGTGAGGCAGGGCCGCATAAGGGATTTCACAAAAGAAAAAGTCCTCAAACATCATTATTAACAGTTTTAATTATTTCTTCTGAACATGAATAGAACATTGAGTAAAGATCATGAACAGTTCTTCTGAACATGGCATCTTTTGCCCATTCCTTGCTGCCAGAGACTTGACAGCGCTTCTTCTCACAAATCTGAACCACATTTGGCTTTAGAGAGGAAGCAGTTGAGACCCTCAGTATGGCTTGGACATGATCATCATTAAGTCTAGACCTGTACTTTGACTCATTGAAGTTCAATGTGGAGAATAATTTTTCACACAAATATGTGCTCCCCAAAAGGCACATGGTGTGCTTGAACATTTGGGAAAGCTCGGGGAAGCTGGGGGGCAATTCTCTCAAAAATTGCCCATGCATGTCTGCTTTTCCACTAATCTCCCTGAACTTGGCTTTGAGATCAGAGTTGCATTGCAGGTCAATGAGCTCCATTTGAAGTACAGGATGGGCATCTTGCACATCAAAGGAAAAGGGGTCCACAAAAATTTGGAAAGTGGCTCTGTGCTTTTTGAAGTCTACAAATCTGTGATAAAATTCCTTCTCTAGCTTAAAAATAGCATCAACATATTTATCACCACTGAATGGTATGCCTGCATCCACAAGTTCCTTGCATGCTGGGAAATGGCAAAGGTTTGTCTGAGAGAGCTGGGATTTCCATAACACAAGTTTTGTGGAGAATGCTCTCACGTTGTCATAGGCAGCACTGATAAATTGCCCAGGGCCTAGTATCATCTTGTTTAGTACATTCAGCTTATGTGTGATGTCAACAAGGAAAGCTAAGTCCATGAGCCATTTGTGATCACTCAACTCAGAAACAGCATTTTCATCCTTCTTCATGAAGGCTTTCACTTCTTCTCTCAACTCAAAAAAATCTTTTCAGGACATTTCCCCTGCTGTGCCAATGTACCTTGGTGAAATAGAGCACATCTCCATATTCTGACTCCATTTCCTCTAAAAAAAAAAAAGCACGGAACGTCCTGTGCTTTAAACCCCTGGATCTGATTTGGTTGATGCATTTCACAACAACAGCCATCACATTGTTACACGGCAGGCATTTACTGCAAAGGGCCTGCTGATGGATAATGCAGTGAAGAGCAATGGCCTTCTCTACATCCTCCTCTTCAAGTTTTTTTTGAACAAGTGCCACCAGCCCATTTTTCCTCCCTGTCATCGATGGCGCTCCATCGGTTATTATTCCAACAAACTTTTTCCATGGCAAACATGCTTTCTCAATGGCATCACACAGATGCCAAAATATCTCATTAGCGGTGGTCTGGCCATGCATTGTAATTATTGTGAACAGCTCCTCTGTCAATTCAAAATTGCAATAAACTTCATGGACATAAATTGTGAGCTGCGCAGTGTCTGTTATATCTGTGCCCTCGTCAAGAGCAACTGAGTATGCATCAAAACATTTGGCTTTCTCACACAGTTGATGATAAATGTCACTTGACATGTCAGAGATGCGCTCTGCCACAGTGTTGGCAGAGAGGCTGATTTTGCTAAACTGACCTTTCTTTTCTGGACAGATAATACTTGCAGCCTCTAACATGCATTTTTTAACAAACTCTCCTTCTGTGAATGGGTTCCCTGCCTTAGCAATCATCCACTAACCATGTAACTAGCTTCGACCGATGCAACATTCTCTTTGGTTGCTTTCCTGAAGAAATCTTGTTGCCTCATTAGACATGCTTTAAGACTGGCAACCCGCTTGGCTCTCTAATTTCCTTGATACTTTGCACATTCCTCAGCATGTTTAGTTGAATAATGGCATTTCAAGTTGTATTCCTTGTGCACTGCAACTTTCTCTGAGAAAATAAGACATGTGGGGATGCCCCTGTGCTCAACAAAGAAATACTGCGTCTCCCACTTTTCCTGAAATTGTCTGTGCTCGTCATCAATCTTTCTCTTCACTGCAGGCTTTGATGAAGTCATGATGAAGGTATGACAAAATCTAATTCTGTAATAAATTTCTCTCCCTTAGGCCTCCGATAATGCAAGGGACAGAGGGTAGGAGCTGCGGAAATCACATCTGCCTAGGTGCAAAGTATTCACGATTATTCACTTACCAAATATTCGCAATAAAAATCGCATTAGTAAGAAAAAAAATCGCAAAAAATTGCATTAAACATTTGCATATCCTGAACGAAACTGCTCGGGGTATGCGAATGTTTAATGCGATTTTTTTCTTACTAATGCGATTTTTATTGCAATTATTTAGTAAGCAAATAATCACGAATACTGCGATATTTGAAGGCTGGCCGTGGGCCACAAAATGTTGTACGGAGGGCCGCAAATGGCCCACGGGCTGCGTGTTTGAGACCCCTGAAAGACACTGTGTGAAATATTTTACATGAATTTTTTCCTCAGAAATTCCATAACTACTGCTTATATTAATTCTGTTTTATAAAAGACAGGCAGAAAAATTAATTTCTTACTTTTTTTTGGTTTGACTTTTTTTTAACAAAATACTTTTCTAGAATCAAACTTGGGATTCAGCTCAGTCAGTTTTATACAGTATAAAGTTTCAAAGCATATATTGTTTTTTGTTTTCAAGTAATTTAAAATTGACAAGACCTTGATGTCCGGTAGTGTATATTCTATTTCTTCTAGAAGGTCAGTCATAAACTCATTTAAGCTCTCTCATCCCTAATGGAAGTCATAGATTCTTTCTTGAAACTCCTGTGATTCTTTTATCTATACAGCTCTCTTGTAATAAAAGTGAAAAATCTCTTTAGGGCCATGTGCCCATAGAATGAAGATTAAAACATTTTTTTGCATGACAGCTTGGAATAAATAGGAAAAATAATGTAAAAGCCCCTGGAGTTGGGTTAGCACTGCTTGAAGTTGATATATAATTCAGTGGGATGAATATTAATATTTAAATTGTTTGGGTTATAATAGTGAAAGAAGGAAGAACAAATTATTGCTCCAGGAAAATTAGTTTATCTTTAGGAATTTGATCATGGTTAGTTATATCTATGCATTTTTGTATCTTATTTTAGCACATGTATAGCAATATCTCACTTCTATAATTTCAGGCCTGCCTGGTGATTTAACAACAGAGGAACAGCTCTGTGTCTTTATTGTTGTCTTATTTTCCCACTCTTATTTTATGTTGGGTTACATAAAAGACTTTTACCAGGGGCCAGAGTGGTGGCACAGGCAGTAGGGCATTTGCCTGGCATGCGCTAACGTAAGATGGACAGCAGTTTGATCCCTTAGTGTCCCAAATGGTCTCCCAAGCCAGGAGTAATTCTGAGTGAATAGCCAGGAGTAACCCACACAGGTGTGGCCCAAAAACCAAAAACCAAAAAAAAAAAAAAAAAAAAAGACTTGCACCAATAGTGTAATAATGTTATTAACTAAAATTTGGACTTTTGCTTCTGTAACAACCAATGCCAACATAGAATTTTACTGTTTTCATGAAACTTTAGAGAAAATTGTTAAAAACCAGAGAGATAGCACAGCAGACAAAGTGTTTGCTTTGCATGGATCATCTCAGATTCAATTCCTGCCCCCCCAATTTTGTCAGCTAAAAACCACCAGGATTGATCCCTGAGTTCAGAACCAATAAGAAAGACCATCATGTGTGGCCTTTAAATTTAAAAACAAACAAACAAACAAACAAGTAAACTGAAATAAGAGAAAAATACAAATAATAAGTTGCTAAAATTGGGGCACAGTAAATCTTCTGTGCCTCATTTCAAAACTCTGAAAATGCCTGTGTTGATTTTTAACAGTATAGAATGGATATTTGTTAGTTAGATCTTATCTTCCCCCATAGCCAATAAACTCCATCTGTGTTATTGTGGTTTATCTTAATTTTGTTCATCATCAATCACCTCTGATTATGTCTTTCTAACCTTTCAAGAAGAATGTCAATTAAATGAGGAACTTCTCATTCAATAATATTTATAAAATGCTATTAATATTAATTAATGCTTACACGATAGAATATTAATTTAATTAAACTGAGTATAAACCAGTAACTACAGTCATATTCCACATTTAAATATATGGAAATATATACATACACACACTCATTTACATATATATTCACACATTTCTACACATACAATGACTATACTAGAATAAAAAAGATAAAAATTTGTTATCAATTCAACTGAGCAGGATAGAAACCTGCCATTACTGTAGGATCCAAGTTAAATATGTATCTCTAAAAATACATAATTACATTTACTCTACCTGTGTAGTTAGAGACATTTATAGCAAAATTTTAGAAAATTAAGTTCAACCAGGGTTACATTATTCATTATCATCCTAACTGGGATGAGAGATGAGGTAACAAGAATCTGAAATGGAGTCCAAGATATTTGCTAGTCACTGAAGTTACCTGATTAATTACAATATCTAACTTTACCTTCAAAGTAATGTACCTTGCTTAGTTCTATAAAGTATCTTTGCATAATTATGACATTGATTCCCTTTTTGGATTTATATCACATGTGAGACACATTTCCTTCTTAAAGGCTTTAATCCCTAAAGCCAGTCAATTCTACCTCTAAAACAATATTAAGCATTTTTCCTGCCTCTATCTTTAATAGAGAGATTTAATAGCCCACCTTTGAGTAAGAGATTTTTATCAGTAGCAATTGCTAGACCAATCCAGAACCCAAATTTTTCATTTTAAGTGCATGCTAAAATTAAAGATATGTTAAAATCTTATTTAAAACATTGCCATAAAATTAGGATCTTCACAAGAAATTCTTATTTATTTTTTTTATCTAGTCCCAGTTCACATCTCTAGTACAACCCTTTATGGTCTAGATTTGATATAGAAACATATAGCCAATAGAACAAATAGAAAACAGGAAAATTCATGTCATGTTCATACTACGCTTATTTGGAATGTGTGTCTCTCATGTACACAAGGTCTCTCCTGTAGAAACAAGAATTGGTGAAGGACAGCATTCAGATAAAATCCAGCTGATCCTGTGAGCTAAGACTGTGTCATAAATTCCCGAATGATTATGAGGATTTTTCCTTTTTTATTATTATTAATATCTTTCTTTAAGCACCTTGTTTACAAACATTATTGTAGTTGGGTTTCAATCATGTAAAGAACACTCACCTTCACCAGTGCAACTTTCCCATCACCAATGTCCCAAATCTTCCTCCTCCCTACTCCACCCCCACCTGTACTCTAGACAGGCTTTCTACTTCCCTCATTCATTCACATTGTTATGATAAAAAATAGGCCTACTGTATTTTTCGTACACTAAGATGCTCCTTTTCCCCTTAAAAAATTTGTCTTATGGAGTGAATGTCAACTGGAGCTGAAGCCTGAGTGCAGGGGAATAGAGCATCTAAAAATGTGTGTGCATTCTATGGTCAGGTGCGTCCTAGAGTGAGAAAATATGGTAATTCAAATATTATCACCATCAACCAAGGTCGTTAGGAAACACAGACCTACCTGTTTATTCATTGACATATTCAGAGAAGTGTTTTGATGACATCAAGGCAAAATCAGCAGTTCTCACAGACACCTGTGGATCACACAGCTGCTACCACTTTTTATCTGGATTTTTTTTCAGGAAAAACAAAACAAACAAACAAAAAAAATACTGCCCAGACCATATAACCCCTCACTTCAAACCCTGCCTCTAAAGGTTTCATTTCATTCAGTTCCTTTAAGATAGTTTTAGCCTCTCGGAAAGCACTATTTCCACCTAATTTGAACTATGCACTTCATATATCTTCCTCCCTACTGCTATTCCATTATTCTTTGGAAGTCACAGCTGTGTCTGATTTATCTCCAATATGCCCAGAGCACCAAAATAATGCCAGGGACAGAACAGACGACATTACTATTGGAATCTGTCCAGCTCTGAGCCCTGCTTTGAGATACCAAGTTTCTTTTTCTGGAATTTTCTAGCTAAGAGTTAAGATTGTGGGCTTTAAAAGTGGACTGCCAGCCTGATTGGTGGGTTTAGTATCCAAAGCTAGGCACTCTGAGACAAGTAACTTTAAATACTCCCTTAACCCAAATTTATATATCGCATTAAGAAGCATAGAAAATAATAGTAACTGCACCCCAGGCTTGAGGAAATTATATGCAATAATATATGCAAAGTGCTAAGCACAGGGCATCAGCACCTACTGGCATTTTCAGTTAATATTAGGTATTATTATGTTGATTGCATATTTTCTAACTTCAATAAAACTCGGAGGTCCCCTGGGATAAATCACTGACCAAGTTACATCCCACATATACACAGCTCTGAGTCACTGCTTGCTCATTTTTTGTTTGGTTTTGTTGGCTTTTTGTTTTTTTAAGCTATTTTAATGTTCTTGTTTGTTGTTCGATAAAATGGTATGTTTGTTGAGGCTCGGGAAAAGATAGACTTGGGAGAAAAAGAAATAATCTTTTCATTTTATTGAGGAATCTTTCTCAATCTTGTTTAGCTTACTTCTATCTTCTTCCCGCTGGGTTTGTTTTCCTTTTCTCTTCAAATTTCTTTCTGCTGACTCTCTTGGTCTCTCACTGCTTCCTCGAACTGCCTGATTACTTCATTTTGTTTTTTCTTTCCCTTCAGCTTAGCTTTACTCTGCCCCTCACTGGTCTTTTGCATTTATGATTTTCTCAATATTTGTTACCTTTCCTCCTCTGCCTTATCTTTACTATTTTTATCTTTCTCTCTTATATCTAGTCCCAATGTTTCTTTCTTTCTTTCTTTCTTTCTTTCTTTCTTTTCTTTCTTCTTCTTTTTCTTTCTTTCTTTCTTTCTCTTTCTTTCTTTCTTTCTTTCTTTCTTTCTTTCTTTCTTTCTTTCTTTCTTTCTTTCTTTCTTTCTTTCTTCTTTCTTTCTTTCTTTCTTCTTTCTTTCTTTCTTTCTTTTCTTTCTTTTTCTTCTCTTCTTTCTTCTTTCTTTCTTTCTCTTTCTCTTTCCTTTTCTTTCTTTCTTTCTTTCTTTCTTTCTTTTCCTTTCTTTCTTTCTTCTCTTTTCTTTTCTTTCTTTTCCTTTTCTTTTTCTTTCTTCTTTTCTTTTCCTTTCTTTCTCTTCTTCCTCCTCTCTCTCTTTCTTCCTTCCTTCCTTCCTTCCTTCCTTCCTTCCTTCCTTCCTTCCTTCTTCCTTCCTTCCTTCCTTCCTTCCTTCCTTCCTTCCTTCCTTCCTTCCTTCCTTCCTTCCTTCTCCTTCCTTCCTTCCTTCCTTCCTTCCTTCCTTCCTTCCTTCCTTCCTTCCTTCCTCTTCCTTCCTTCCTTCCTTCCTTCCTTCCTTCCTTCCTTCCTTCCTTCCTTCCTTCCTTCCTTCCTTCCTTCCTTCCTTCCTTCTTCCTTCCTTCCTTCCTTCCTTCCTTCCTTCCTTCCTTCCTCCTTCCTTCCTTCCTTCCTTCCTTCCTTCCTCCTCCTTCCTTTCCTTCCTTCCTTCCTTCCTTCCTTCCTTCCTTCCTTCCTTTCTTTCTTCCTTCCTTCCTTCCTTCCTTCCTTCCTTTCTTTTCTTTTTTTTGGGTTTTTGGGCCACACCTAGCAGTGCTCAGGGGTTACTCCTGGCTGTGTGCTCAGAAATAGCTCCTGGCAGGCACAGGGGACCATATGGGACACCGGGATTTGAACCAACCACCTTAGGTTCTGGATCGGCTGACTGCAAGGCAAACACAGCTGTGCTATCTCTCCGGACCCATTTTTTTCTTTATTTCTTTTGTTATCATACCCTTTTTGATATCTTGAATTATTATCCTTCCTATTCTTATTCTTATTATTCTTCTTCTTATTATTAGCAATATCACTTTTCCTCTGTTTTGCCTTCCTCTCATTTTAATCCATGTCCTGCCATTTCCCTGTTTTCTTTTTTTCATGTCACCAACACGGGGTCTCTTATTTTAGGGCTGGCAGGAAATAGAGCAAAATGATGCCCTGCAGATTAGAAAAAAATATTTTTAAGCTATTAGTCACTGAGCAGAGGAAGAAGATGAGCAATGGGAGGGAGGTGGGTGCTGGAGGAGCATCTCTGGGCCAGGCAGAAAATGGAATCCTCAGGAAGGAAGAGGAGGCAGTGTTTAATGGAATGGAAATAAAGAGGTGAGAGAAAATGAGATGGAAAAACAGAGATGGACGACACCAGAGAATTTACTTGAAATGAGATTGTCATCAGAGCAGCTGGGGGGAGAGAAAGGAGAAGCAAGACTGTGAAAAGCAAATTCTTTGTCATAACCATCGGCCTTTATTCTCAGCTTGCCTGCATTGCTTCTTCACGCTGTTCTGTTCTTTCCTAACCATTGCTCTTGATCCTTCTCAGTGCACTTTGCTGTTTATTCAACCCTGCCTCATCCCCTTTTTTCTTGTCTTAGGCACCCTGGGCTGGCCAAGGGTTTGGGAAGACACCACATGAACCAGTGGTGAGGAGGTTAGATGGAGGAATCAGAGAATTTGGAATTTGGCTCTAAAATAATACAAACTGTTTCTGTTTTACAAGAATGCTGTATACTTCCATGTTCTTATTAGCAAATACTGGCCTTTGGAAAGCATTGGCTTGGGCCACAATTCGATTTTTCCTCTTTCTAGTTTTGTGACCTTGTCTAGTCACTAATTTTTCTGTCCCCATTTGTCTCCATGACAGGGATGCTACTATTTATTCTCCGAACACAAGTTTATGTGAAGATTAAGTGAGATGATCGAGGTCAAAAAGCAGGTGCAAAGCTTGGCAGATTCTCAGGCAATGATGGCTGGATTGTTATTAATATTGTAAACAATAGATTGCCCCACCATTCTCTCATTATAATCAACTTTGGTTTATTTGCAGTCTGTCCAGTCATCTGTTCTGCATGCACTCCACACTAACACAGAACTCTGCACTGTACAGCTCACAGCTCCTCTTTGAACTCATTTTGATTTTTCTCAAACTGATGTCTCTTAAAGCTTATGATTTGCTCAGACACATGACTTGGCCAACTAACTACACAATTGCCATCAATCTCCTCCATCTAACCATCCCTCTCCCCTGATTCTCCTCCCTCTTCATTCCTGCTAGGGAAAAAGAAAAAAAAGTTGAACCATCTCCCTGGAGGAGTCTACTCTGAATTTAAATAGATAATCATAATAAAATATACATCAGACATCCCCCACCTCCAAGGCAGTGGAGGGTTTTGTATCCCGGGGAGAGATTCATCACAAAACCTTTTCTTTCTATCTCTTTCTTCTCCACCCCCAACATCACCACCCCCTGCCGTCTGCCCTTTGCAAATGCTCTTTACACCCACCCATGTTTTTTAACCCTGGTATTAAGAGGGTGCAAGCCAGCTGGAAATTTCCAAAGATGATTTCACTGAATGGATCATTTCAGTACAATGGGGCATCAGACTTGTGAATCAAAGGGAGGCAGTGTAGTTGACTAAATATAATCCTTTGATCAGCCAATCTTCAGGTTGGCTCAAATTGGGCAAGTCCCTCACCCTCCTTTACCTCTGTATCCACTATGCCACCATGCCAAGTGATGGCTGCATTGTTTAGGTTCTAAAAATCAGGATTTCTAATTTTATTCTAGTTAACACAGATAGCTTCAGAAACTATTTTATTATTGTATTGTCATCGTGCAGACAAAGATATCGTTTTGGAAAATGATTGCCACTCCTGATCTGCTTCTGCTGGCCACGATATGCAAATTGCAAAAGCACATGTGTCTAGAGAGGATACGGAAAACAACTACCTGACTGAAGTTAGGAAACAGTCACAGCATGGTATGACAGTGAATTCGGGAAGCTCCTCTCCAATGCCAAGTTAGCACAGTTTGAAAAGAAACACTGGCATCGCTCCTACAGATTTCAATTGTTTAAAAAAAATCTGAAAAATGTTTTATAGAGAGATAACATTTAAGGGAAAGGGGAAGAAGAGAGAAACAAAATTTAGGAAGTAATTCTCTAACAAGGAACCACAATAATTCCATGCGGGCAGCAGGTTACTTCTCATTTGTGTATGTTTTATTCCAACTCTGTTTAGAGCAGAAGCTGTGAGTTTATCAAGTGGGCTACATCACAAACACTGGAAAATAGATCCTTAGTTTAATGCTGACTACACATGCCCAGGTATATCTAAGGAAAGAAAATGCAAAAAATAAAAGGTGGGGGAAGCGTCGATGGTAATAATTGGACTTGATCAAACCTGTAGCTTTATGTTCTATGTTCTATGAGGGAAAAGGCAATAAAAGATACTACGGGGAATTTAGGGTATAGTCAACAAAACTTAGGGGAATGAAGAAATAGAAATGTTTAAGATAAAACTGTGATCAAAAAAAATTACCATCCATTCGGGAATCTAATCAAAATGCTACTAAACTACCTTATGATGTTCAGAAACTTTGCTATCATTAGTAGACACAGGTGCTAAAATAGGATAAGACACACTATCTCTACAAAATAATATTGGGAAATCTAATGAAATGAGAACAAAAAGGGTTTTTATTAATTGTATACATACTATTATAGTGTATATATATATATATATAGGACATTTTTATTATATGATGTTGTTCCTGAAGCCAGAGAGGGTGTACAGGGGTTAAGATAATCAAGTTTTACCCAGTCGAACCCAGTTTCATCCCTAGCATCACATATAATCACATATGATATTAGGAGCACTACCAGTAGTGTTACCTGATCATGGCACCACGAGTAAGACCTGAGTATCTCTAGATGTTTCCTCAAAACCCCCAAAGAAAATTAAAAAATATCACTCCTGATGAAGTGATGTTAGTCCACATTTTAGTTTAGAATGGTGTATGCCAATGAGTAGGAATCTATAAATTAATCTTTATAAATGCATTTTACTAGTAACACTGCTTTTTGCATGAATAAAAGACTCTAGAAGGCTAAAGTGTGAAACCAGGAATAGGAGAAAGTACTCCTTTGTTTACACTGTTGAATACCCATTTCAAAGGGTATGAGCTTATTTTATGGGTATTAGAGTGAGTAGCCATTGCACTTGTCTTTTAGGCAGGTTAGAATTTTTACTGGGAAGTAGGGGCCGGAGAGATAGTATGGAGGTAAGGCGTTTGCCTTTCATGCAGGAGGTCATCGGTTCGAATCCCGGCGCCCCATAAGGTCCCCTGTGCCTGCCAGGAGCAATTTCTGAGCCTGGAGCCAGGAATAACCCCTGAGCACTGCCAGGTGTGACCCAAAAACCAAAAAAAAAAAAAAAGAATTTTTACTGGGAAGTAGATTCATGCCCTATTTTCCCCCTGTAAAACAGAACAGCAGTTCACACACTAACATTGCTGTCCTGAAGAAAAGCTGCTCCTACTCACCATGGGAGTCTGCCAATGATCCTGAATATGATCAGTTTATTATATCATAAACTGATATTCAAAGGTGACAAATGGGCAATGATGGGGTTGAGTTGTAGAGGAGGTAAAATGTACCATGCCAAAATATGTCCGGTGAAAATTTGATTAATAGAAGAGGTATTAATTGCTTGCTTGGTTTTGCTTTGATGAACCTCAGCAGGACTCAGGGGTTAATTCTGGTTCTGTTCTTAGGGATCTTTATTGGCAGTGCTTGGGGGGCCATCTGGGGTACCAAGGACCAAACTTGTATGTAAGACAAGTGATCTCTCCACTGTGCATTACTTCAGGCCCTAAAAAAAAGGTGTTGAAGTCTAAGAGAATGTTAAATTGAGGTATACAAAGAGCACTCTGATGAGAATATAAGAATATAAGTCCCACTGTTCACTATCGCTCTCAAGATTTTATCTTCTTAACTTTTTACTTGAAAGTCAATACTAAGCCCTGCACATCTTTATTTGTCTGACTTTGGGGGCTTTTTGCATAATTTTTCTGTCTTTTCCCTTCATATCCCTAATCATTCTCTTTGATAAGTTTCAAAGCTACATCTGAAAACCATTCTGTATCTCTCATAAATTCAGAAGGAATATATGTTATTAGTAAGTTTTCCTTAATTCTCTTTACCAACATGAGTTCTATTTTATCATTTGTCTAATCTTTATAGAACCCAGAGGAATATAAGATGATTTATCTTCTGCCAAAACAGAATCTTGGTTCAGTTTCTTACAAGATATAGGAATTGAAGAAATCACTTAATAATTTCCATCTAGTATTCTCATGTATCAAACGTATGTACTTTGTTCGTGTACTAGAAATATGAGATAATACAGAGAATGCAAAATATCTAGGATAATCTCTGGTACCTAGACATCATTGCCACTTGAACAGTTTTTGCTCCAGAACTCACCTCTTCATATCTATCTTTGACTCTCCTCTAGGATATAGTTTTGCAAGTCACAAACTAGATTTATGTAAACACTAATGTGTTTATTTATCAGTAATCTTAATATGAGCCCGAAGAGTGCCCACTTTATGACACTCTCTGTCCTCTGGAAAGTTTTACAAAATTTAATCTAATCCTGGCCTAGGGTTCTGCTAGCATAATTTCTTATCCTTTCCCTTAAAACCTTAGAAATAGTATAAGATTTTAATAATTTCTAATATTGAATCTCCTCATTGCCCCTATTTGATTTCTAAAAATTTGGTTACCATGTTGATTTCTGGGTTTTTTGTTTTTGATAAGACACTGTTGGATACAACACACTTCTCACATATTCTAGGCAGACTACACATTTATTATAAAAAGAGATATTTATATCTTCTGTATTGCCTTTTATAAAATGATGCATTAGCTAGTAATACATTTATGTTTCTAGAATACTATATTTGGATATAGTTATTTACCAGCTTCTGTCAATGTCTATATCAAATATACTATGTCATAGTGTCAGGAATATCCACACATATTCTCTAGTGTATAGAATCCAGAATCCATGAGTAGGAGATGGGATAATGTGATGATGGACTATAGATATATTTTCTAAGCAATAGTATTGCTTCTTCAGTGTAATAAAGATTTGTTATGTACTAAATTTAGTCATGTCTCACTTCATTTGCTGTGTTAAATATGTTATATATTATTCATTCTTATGTAATTGTAGGCAAAAGTATTAATAATTTGAAAAGTCCTTCAATCAGCCTACCTTTTAGTAGTCTTAGAGGTGCATAGTAAAATATTTAGGAATAAATACAATCTAGTTGTGGTTTCACCTATTTTGAATTTTGAATAAACTAGACTTTAAAACTTCAGAAAAACTACATTTTAAAAATAAAAATAAATATGTAGAATCTTTCAGTAGTAGAGACTTATATATATATAAATATATATATATATATATATATATATATATCCGCTCTCTCACACAAACACATACACAAACAATTTTGTTGAAGAGAAGGTATCTAATTGGTACTCAGAAGGGACCAAAGCTACTCCCAACAATTCTTTGAAAATGGGTTGGAGAAATTTTAGTCCTGTGGTAAGGACATTACGAAATGGTGCCTCTCAGTCCCTACTATGTTGGGGACCATAAGAGACTAACCCTATGGTGATTAGAGGACCTGGACCGTATCCAGTAATGCATCAATGTCATTTGGTGTTGAGGAATGAACTGGTATTATGCAAGGATATACACTAATTTCTGTTTTTCCCTAAAATATATTTTCAACTAAACTTTCCAGAAGACCATTACCGATAAACTATGTTGCTATTTCTACTGCTTTGTTTTGCTCTCTTTTCACAGTGGTGAAATGTTGCCTCTGAACATTCATTGTTCTCTGTGTTTAAAAAGTCATGGGCTTAGTAGAAACTGAGACCAAACTTTTGGGTTATCCTAACTATATGTAACCTAAGCCTATAAAAGACGACCTCTTCCTTGCTATCATTAATTGATCAGGTCAAGAGGTATTCTATGTCCATGATCAATAATATTGAGGCAATGATATGTAATTCATTTTGGGTCATTAAATAATAAAAGTAATTTTTTTAGGGTATTGGATCTTTTGCTGCATTGTTCTTCTGGAAGAGATACTTGAGATATTCTTGGCAACGTGGTATGAGAAATAGTAGAATGAACTTCATCCGTGGGAGTGAAACTACTCTTATGGTGCAAGTTGAAGATATTACACATATCCACATACACACCCATGAGCATGCACAAAAAATCAGACAAGAGAAATATACAAATGAAAAACTTTTAAAACACTACAAAATTTAAAGTATCTAAAACACTCACTCAAACCCACATGAGGACTCTTCATCCTTCATATTTCTACTCATATTTATACAGTGCCAGGATGTCGACTTCAGAGGAATACTTCGGTTAACAAAAGTCAAGGTGACTTTAATTCCAACATTTCCAAGTTACATTTTGCCCCATTCACTTTGGCATCCCACCTAAAAACTAAATCCATCTCTCACAACATGACTCCATTTTCTTTCTCTTCATGGCTCATCTTAAATGCTCCCTGCCTACAGTTCTTTACTAGGAGGTCACCAGCACCTGAATTATCTTCATTAAAGCTAGTTTTCATTTGTCTTACTGCCTAGAACAAGCCAGTACTTATTATTTATTTTCATATTCAGGATGACCATCCTTTAGAGAAGGAAAATTGTATTTCTTAGAGTCTCTAATTCTATTTTGAATTACAGTTTTTCAAGTCAAACTTCCAGAGCAGGCAGTTAAGTCTTGTCTTTTTTTTTTTGTTTTTCCTTTTGTGAGCTGTTACAAAGGAGTTCTGGGGACTTCTATATGGAATTTTAAATAGGGAGGCCTTGGATGATATAAAATCAGATTCCTTCAGAAAACAATTATGAAAATGGAAGCATAGAAATATTAAGGGACTTGTCCAGTCACACACACCTGCTGAGTTTGAGGAGGCCTCGAAACTCAGAGATGTAAATTCTAGCCATGACCTCTTTCTGAACCTGCATTCACTTTTCTTCACTTAACTATTTTAATAGAAACTTAGAGCAGCTACTGTTCCCAAAATCTCAAGAATTAGCTGCTTCTAGACAGAAAATTCAATGGAGATATAAACAGTGTTGCCGTCATTCGTTCACCCACAGGACTAAAGCCTGGTCAGAACTCCTGACAGATTCAAGATTTTCCCATAATCCTCCAGATCAAGAAGTATGGCTGATGTCAGACTACCAGTGACAGCAAGGGAAGCCAGAGTGGTTCAGACTTACATTCCAGTCAGATCCATTTTTCAGGTGTATAATTTGAAGTGAATTTTCTAAAAAAAAATTGGTCAAAGAGTAACAAAGAAAATTCCAAAAACATCAGGTTTTATTTCAATCTTTAAATCCAAAACTCTCCAAGGATTCCTATGATATATTACTTGATTCTTGCAATACATTATTTGAGGCTCTGTAACTTCAAGGGATCAGTGTATCTCCATGATTAGAAAACATACTTTCTGGGTTTCAGACCCCTCTTTTGTGGCCATCTCTGCATCCAATTAGTTACATAACTACAGAAAGAGTTAACATTTTTGTGCCTGAATTTCCACTTTTACACAAAGGAGATTAGAGTATCACATTCTTCACAAGATTTAAAAAAGCAGTTAACTTAGGTAAAATACTTGAATAAATGCCCAGCAAATAAAATAATCCAAACAAGTAATTATTTTGAAAACCATGATTTCAAGGTTTATTTAAATGAAAATAAAGTGCAAAAATAATAAAAAAAAAAAGAAAGGCTAAAGGAAACGGTGAACCCTTATTGAAAGCCATAAAAGGGATATAAACACACACACAGTATAATATAAAAGAGAAAAGAAAAGAAAAAAAAATAGATGAATTATTTATTCTGATCATATATACAGGACTGATATTTGTTCCAGATATTGTTCAGACTTTAACATTAATGTACTCCAATTAAATATTTTACAAAATTTCTCCTCCATGTCGCTTACAAGAGAAAAAACATTAAATAGGTTGAACACAAACATATGCTTATGAGATGCTATCAATGGTGCATTATATGCTAGGACATTTATCCCTATGAAAAGCATATTTCCCAAGACTTTTCTTTAACTTAAGTATGGTATAAGTCATATTTGTATACAGCATGGATTAATTTTTATGTTTGTAATCTGTTTCTTTGTCCATTCTTCATTTATTTATTTTTCTTGTAGCAGTTGTGCTCTCGATCTTCAGTGTCATGCTTCTTTACCTAGTTAGAAGGATGGTTATAAGATAGTTCAATGAAGTGAAAGAGAGACAGGGTAGATAAGGAACTTATCTTACACAAGGCAAACCTGGTTAGATTCCCAGCACCCCTACTATTCCTCCAAGCCTGCCCTGAGGAATCTCTGTACGCAGAGCCAGCATTAAGCCCTGAGTACAGCCAGATGTCCCAAAACAAAACAAATAAACAAAAATGATAGTTCAATAAATTTACATGCATGCTTTGCATGCAAGAGGCCTGCCTGTTGCAATCCTTTATACCATATATTTCCCTGTCTATACTAGCAGTAAACCCTGAGTGTGACACAAAATAAAAAAAGAATTATGTAGAAGTCTAATCTCTGGCACACCAGGTTTCCTAAACAGCAAACCCAGAGTAGAGTACTGCTAGTCTGACTTAAAAAACAAACAGGGGCCTCAGTGATAGCACAGCGGTAGTGTGTTGCCTTGTATTCGGCCTACCTGGGAAGGACCCAAGTTTGACATGGCATCCTAGATGGTCCCAGTGCCTGCCAGGAGTAATTTCTGAGTGTAGCTAGGAGTAATCCCCAAGTGCCAACAAATGTACCCTAAAACCAACCAATGAAACAACAATCACCACGTAGAAGCCAAATACTTGGAAGATTTTTAATTTGGTTAAAAACTTCAACAACAACCTCAAAAAAATAACCTTATAAATCAGGAAAGGTAAAAATTTGAAGGAATAAAGTATCTGGATTCTGAAAAGAATCGTGAGACAGTACACAGGATTCCTTACACAAATGGGAAGGAGTTAGTTCTTTCAGATGTGTGGGAAAATACACCAACTTTTCCTTTTCAGTAGATACTGGAAAGGTGAGGTCATCACAAAGACCCTGAAATTCAATATTCAAAGGAATATCCGGGGTCCAGATTCAGAATCTACCTGATTCACAATAGCACAAGATACAGCAAAGGGGAAGAGTGTTCAGAGAAATTAGGTAGAGGACTTGGTTCTTGTAAACAGAATCCAGTACAATTAGTTACTAGTGAGCTCATTACAACTGTGCCATTAGTTACAGTGGTGCAGAGCAATTATTTCCACTGTGATGAAGTCTCATGAACAACCCTCTGAGCCTTTCCTATCTCATTTGTTTTCTCTTGGATACTGTCAAATCACACCTACTCTCTCCAAGGATTCAAAAGAAGAAACATCAACTCTGTTAAAAATTCTTGTCAGTGAATAAAAGTAACTTTCTCCCCAAATCCCTTCCAGCACTAATTGATCTCTCATTTACTGCTGGTGGGAATGCCCATTAGTCCAACCTTTCTGGAAAACAATGAAAATTCTCAAAAACTTGAAATTGAACTTCCATATGATACAGCTATATCACTCCTATATATATATCCAATACACAATACAAAAATGCCCTCTGCACACCTATTTCTATTGCAGTGCCATTCTAGAATCTGGAGACAACCTAGATGCCCCATAACATATGAGTGGCTAAAGAAACTGTGGTAGATATGTTCAATGGAATACTATGCAGCCGTCAGGAAAAATGAAGTAATGAAATTTTCCTATACATGGATGTACATGAAAACTATTATGCTGAGTGAAATAAGTCAGAGGGAGAGAGACAGACACAGAATAGTCTCACTCATCTGTAGGATTTAAGAAAAATAAAAGACAGTATGTTAATAATACCCAAAGACAATAGAGATGAGGGCTGGAAAGACCAGTTCATGATATGAAGCTTACCACAAAGAGTGGTGAGTGCAGTTAAATAATAATTATACAAACAACTATCATGACAATGGTAGTGAGTAAGAGAAATAGAATGCCTGTCTCAAATACAGGCATGGAAAAAAGGGAGATGGGAGATGGGGGGCATTGGTGGTGGGAGAGTTGCATTGGTGAAGGGGTGGTGTTCTTTATTTTATAAATGAAACCCACCTACATACATGTTTGTAATCTTGGTGTTTATATAAAAATATTATTTAAAAAATCTCTTATCAGAAGAAATGGTATGCAAACTTACTGTGGTTTTACATCTTCATATTAATTCTTGTTTTTTTTTTTTTTTTTTTGTCCATGCCCAGCAGCTCTCAGGAGTTACTCCTGAATCTGCTTTCAGAAATTGCTCCTGGCAAAGTTGGGAGACCATATGGGATGCCAGGGATCAAACCTATGTCTGTCCTGGGTCAACTGCATGCAAGGCAAATGCCATACCACTGTGCTACTACTCTGGATGCCATAATTGGTCTTATTATGTGTCTGAGCAGAAGGTCAAAGAGTGACAGATCTTAAACCTGAGTACATACACAAGTAGACTTGAGTGTCAACATGATGACTCTGAAATTCAGCTCTGGTTTAATATAACCAGCCACATATTTGTAAAGGGTGGAATTCGTGTCTCCTGTCAAATATTCCAGAGACCAATGATAGTACATGCCCAAAAATTATTTATCATAAAATTCCACTTTAATACAAATGAAGATTGACTTTGACTAATAAATGTGGGCATGTTTATAAAGAACAGGAGAGAAAAGATAACTCATATTCATGAACTATATTAATGTGACCTATGCAAAACACTTTATGCCTATAATATAACAGAGAATAAAAATACTTTAGTATTTCCCCATTGCTAATGGGAAAAAAAAGCTTTTAAAATGTCAAAGAAGCTAAGCCAGTTGATCAAGGTGACAGGGCACAAGGCAGAATTTAAACTAGAATCCATATTTACTTAATTTTAGGAATACTCTATTTAGTTGCCTTGCATTTGTTAACTAGAAAGAATTCATTTTCATAATGCAGAATTGGTGTCATGTAGACTAAAACTCAAAGTGTTTGTGAAACAATAGTATAAATGAACAGTTTTTCTTTCCCCAAACATGCTGTTTTTGCCACTTCAATGATGATGGTCTATGTACTAATAGAATGAATTATGCCACAAAATTATAGTATGGATAAAAAGACAATGCCCTGAGTATGCTGAAAACTTAATTTTATACCACTCAAAAATGTGACTGACATTGTTGCCTTCCGAAAATTTGAAAATACAAATCTGAGCTAGAGAGAGTCCCCTCCTCTCCTCAGATTTCAGAATGACAAGGATAAGTATTATCTGTTTTATTTTTGCTCAACCTTCTTTAATTAATACACTTGATAAAGGCCTTCTTCTAATCTGAGCATAATAGAAAATAGGCATAATTGTGGATGCTCATTTCACTTTAGTGTTAATAAAAAGAACAACAGAGAAAACATTTGGATGCAGTTTTTACTTTGGATCTGAGAGTAAACTCAAACTGTTATGCCTTTCATCTTATTAAGTCTTCAAAATTAACATATCAAAATTGATTCTTGTATTTTTCCTCATAGAACGTAATTTTGATAATTTCCAGGAATGTTTTCTTCTGCATTCTTCTTTCTCTTTCTCTTTCTGTCTCTCTCTCTCTCTCTCACACACACACACACACACACACACACACACTTATGCACACACACAATTGCTTTCAACCATACGCACCTTGTTTTAAGTTCACACAACAATACTGTGTCAAAAACCTTGGATTTAAGTCAATTCCTGAACATTTTCAAACATAATGAACTTAATGAAACAGTAATATATTTTCCTTTCCTTTTCAACTTTTCTTCTTTTATACATTTAGATCTATTTGCTCATCTCTTATAACTCTTTTCTTAACCTAAATGTTAAAGAATCACTTCAGTTATTCCAGCACCATGTTTTTCGAATTAAATTCTGTACTGCGAGTAAAACACCCTGTACTAGAAAAAGTAGATTTACAAACACTTATTCCTTCCTGCTTCTGAATGATCGTCTCTCTCCTTGCAATTCTCCTCCAGTGTTCCAGTTTACCCAATCCTTTCTCTGCCCTCCCTTGTTTGGACACAGATGGCAAAGAGGCCCAATGACAGGGGGCCATCATTCCTGCTTGCTGTGTGTCTGGGGTCAAGTAATTTCTTCATTATCTTTTCTTATTACAAACAGCTTTTGTAAGAGGAAAGGTCCATTAGTAAATATTGATGCTGGAAGGCCGGGCGTGCAAGCTGTCAAACAACAGAAATAAGGCATTGCCAGGTTAGCAGTAATACTAAAGCAAGTTTAAAGCAAAGACGGAATAAAAGAGTAACAGAATTAATGGAACAAGCAAACGCTTATCCATGATGAACAAACAAAAGAGAAAAGGAAAAGAAAAGAAAGCTTCATGGTGAATGAATGGTTTGTAGTTTTTGTACAACTTTACAAAGTACATATTCTAGAACAGAATTAATTCAGTTTATATCAATTCATCAACAATTTAAAAATTAAATTTAATTCAGCATAATTGCTATGTAAAATGTGTTAGGAATCACATACAAATATTTTTTCCAGAAGTTTAATAACTAATAAACTTGTGTAGTTACTGAGAATAGTTTGGGATTTAGAAATTCTAGATGCAAAATCAAGGCTTGTGACCTTGAGTTTTTTTATAAATTGCAGTTTCTTTAAAATATGGAAATTACAATGCCAACACTCTCAGACTGATTTGTAGGCTTGGAAAGTATGCGACATTATATCTAGCACATTGTACATATCCTTGTCCTCACTGAATTTTAGAAGTGATTAGATGTTATCATACAATATCATAAAAATTTGAGA